>NC_057811.1:422313478-422394161 GCF_018294505.1 Triticum aestivum | reverse complement strand
GCGCGAGTGGTGAGGCTGACACTGGGCCCCGCCTATTAGGAGAGAGAGAGGGGGATCGAGATCAGAGGAGGGCGACGTTTCGCCGGAGCTCACGCCGGCGACGAGGGGGTTTGGGGCTAGGCTAGAGGGATAGATTGGAAGCGGGACTCGTGGCGCACCTGCCCGTACCCATGGCTTCGCGAGAGGTGGACGGAGCAGCTCGGGGTTGAGCTTGCAAGCTTCGGTGGCGGACGGGGTTCGCCGGAGAGGTTGAAGACGGCAGCTAGAGGCAGCTCCGAGGGCTTGGCGGCCTCCAAACAGCACCAACAGACCACCAAGGCCCTGCCCAAGCAGTTGCCTAAGCACGAGAGGCCCTGGAGAACGACAGCTGGCCTGCGGGGATCGCCGGAGTCCTCGGGTCGGGGCGACGGCCAGAGGCCTGCCCGACCGAACTGCGGCCGTTCTATGTGTTCGTGGTGGTTGTGTGGAGTGGTGCGTGGCCAGGATTCGGGTCGGGGTTGCTTTATATAGCCGAAGTAAGAGGGGGGAACGTGTCACCGCTGGAGCATTCTGGACACGCGACGAACGTCGACGAGAAGCTCCAACGCGAGGGGGCAAGGTGCTGCGTCGACTCAGGGGCTTGCCCACGCTTGCGGACGCGCACATGAGGCGGTTGGGGAAACAGACAAGCACACGCGCGCACTGTGGCGTTTTGGCCGCGACACGCCTGTGCTTGCTGCGGCAGCTCCGGCATCAGCGAGCGCCAGGGAGGGGTCAAGCTTGATGGGTTGAGGGTTGTGGTGCGGTGCGGCAGTCGGGGGCGAGCGCTGGAACGAGCACGCGCGAAACAGAGAGCAAGGCGCCAGCCAGAGCGCGTCGAGACGCTGCCAGGCGCCGTGTCCTCGCGCGGTCACCAAGCTGGCATGGTCAAAACGACGGCCAGGAGCGGCCAAACCTTGTCTACGCGCTCGAACGTGCAGTGTTACGTCTAGGAGAGGTGATGGATCATACCCAGGCCGACCAGATGTGACTCTACCAAGCTGGCAAGTTTCTGGTCAGAAACTTGGTCGCCAAGTTTGGCCACCTTCTAGAAGGCCATTAGGGCTAATCTCCTAGGGTTTAGGGTTTCTTAGGAAGGTGTTTAAGCTCAAGAAAACTCAAGGCCAAAAGCTCAAGGAAAAATGCACTTGCTGTACAAAGTGCATTTTTGGTCCAGAAGTGAAAAGATTTTCTACAGCAAAAATATTACAAAAAGTGATGCAATATTTTTGCATGGGAAGGTGTGCCAGGGTCCTAAGAATATTCATGAATTATCTCAAATTTTTCTGAGCAAGAAAAATTGAGGTTGCTTTGGAGCACAGGGTTTTGAAGTGAGTTTCAGAGAGGGAAATGAATATTTTTCTTTTTAGGAAAAATATTCATTTGATTATTTTGGGAATTTGTTGGAAGAATAATGTAGATAGAACACTTGGGTGAAAGCCAAGGATATGCCCAAGTGACAAGTCCATATGAAATGATTCAAAAACCAAGTCAAATCAGGGCAAAAACCACGGTGAAAACCAAGTCCAGAAAAAGAGAGAAGGCAAGTCCGGCAAAAGAGAGAAGGCAAAAATCCAGGCTGTCACATTTGCACTTTCTTGAAATACACGATTTTGCTGGGCTTATTCTAATTATGATTTTGGGGTGGGCGCAGCAATGTTATCAAAATATAAACAGAGGCTGAGCATTTTGTTATATATATATATTTAAATAATAAGTGATTTATTATTACATTGGTCCTTAAATCTTACCAAGCTTTTGTACACAATCACCAGGATTTTCGTTGCCAAAAAATTTCCAGGATTTTATTGTTAAGAAATTATTTTTATAAGTTAATAAGATGTGGGATATTGTTTTCTTACATATGTAAGTATCTGTTAAATATATGATGACAATAACAATAATATATAATAACATATAAAATAATTTAAATATATATATAATATAGTTAGAAGGGAAACATAAGTTGGACCAGGCATTCCTATTCTTATATAGAAAAATAGAACAGACCTCTGCGTTTTCTTCAAAAAATAATACATAAATTGGGCTACCGATGTTCCAGGAAAAATAAAACCTCGGATGGGAGGTCCATAGGCCCGACCGGCCTATGGACCTCCCATCCGAGGTCGTGGGCTGCGCATGTTAAAAAAGAAAGCCTAGACGGGGCAGCCCAAAACCCAGCTGATACTTGCTGCCTCAGTGATAATAAATGATACCTGCCAGCTCCCCGGCTTCGTTGTGAATTTATCTCCTATAGTAACTACGTCGAAGCACCTAAAAAAATGTAACTATATTGACAAACCCGTGGGCCCCAACGTCATTATAGCATTAGGAGGAAGTATTTTTTCGATGAGGCACTTGCTTGCGTACGGCCATAGACCTGGTGGGTCCCGACTGTCCGCCTCTCCACGTACAGTCCTCTCCAGATTCCTCTCGTTTGTTCAGCATGTTCACAATGGCAGACAGCGGCGTCGCGGCGAGCGCACAAAGGCGCAGGAGGAGATCTGACCACCTGAGGAAGTGCTTTATTAGTAACGAAACAACTGAACTAGCCTAGTGACCGAGTGACACTACCCGAAAGCTGTTCCGCCCGGGGTCGATTCCACCTGTGCAGAGAAAATACCTCCAATTTTTTTGCCTCTGCGTTTATTGACATGTGGGTCCCAATTGTCATCTACGCACACCACGTCCAACACTTGCCAAAACTTCATCCCTCGTTTTCTCTGTTTTTCACACACTCGACATTGTGTGGGCATCTTGAAAATAGCATATATTTTTGACTGTGCATCATATGAAGATGTGCTATGCATGAATGTTGATCAGCATGATGTTAACTGGCTGGTAGTTCCAGTTTCGACCATGAATAAAACTTCCAGCATGATGTTAACACTGTTTGAAAAGGCCGTGTTAATATAAATGCTCTGCCTCTGAAAGTTGCAGTTTCTTATCTGAAACTGAACTTGGAGTTTCTTATCTGAAACTGAAACTTGCAGTTTCTTCTGTGAGAATCACATTGTCTCCACTTTTATACTCCTATGAAATTACATTTTTTAAGTGCTAAAAATGGATCTCTAGAATCCATAAAATACTTCATATGCTCGATACTGCAAATTTGAAATTCAAAAGACATTCATATCTAAAAGTACTCTCAAAATACACAACACAAAACACAATTCACAACCTGCAAATACTAACAACCCTAAGCTCCTCCTGACAATTCACAACCTGCCCAACTATTGGTCTGGGGGGGCAATCCCTCCTATTCCTCAACGGCACACAGCCGCCCCATGAGACGATGTGAACGGCGAGGGAGAGGATGGCGGGGAAGCATTGTCGGGCCAACTGTTTTTCTCCTCTTGCAGTTGGGCTCGGTCGACGAAGACTCCACCGGCTCGCTCTGGCACGACACCCTCGCAAACGGCACCCTGTAGATGCTCGATCCTTCAATCTCTGGTGGATGCTCCATCTAGGATCGATACTCCCACCACCGCTCCCTCACGATCGGATTCGGTGAATCTATTTGCTCCATGGCCCAGAGGAGCAGCTCTATGTACTCCCGCGTGACTCCCTCCGGGAGTATCGCCGCCTTTTCGCTCTGTTGCAGATATTTGGCCATGGATGTCGCCGTCGCCGCTAGTTGGTCCTTGTTGTCAAACCAAGACTGTATCTCCAACATCCTAGCTAGCTTCACAGGGTCGCCGTCTGCGATCGTCACGTATCGGTTGTACTCCTCCATCGATCTACTTCTGCACAGCACCTTCACTCGCCGGCGGTGGTTTTTGAATGGAAGAGGAGAGGAGCAACGCTGGTTTTGGTTTAGAACGGGAGAGGAGCGACGCTGGTTTTGGATTGGAAACAGGAGAGGAGGGGCAGTGGTTTTGAAATGGAAGAGGAGAGAAGCGGCGCTGGATTTAGATTGGAACAGGAGAGGAGCGGCGGTGGTTTAAGAGGAGAAGAGCGGAAGAGCGGCGCTGGTCTTGGAAGTATTTTTTTGTTTTGCGTATTTTGGGTCAAAGTTTGACCACGTACTGTATTTGACAAGCAAAATGTGAATGCATGTCACCAAAAATTGTATCGTTTGGTTCATATCTGAATGTACTTTCAAATTACATGATTTTTGCAACGTATAACATATATTTTATTTGTGAAAATCATGGTCAATTATGACCCAGAATAAAAGGGAGACTAGTTAATGTGGGGTCGCTTTTGTTAATTGAAGGGTAAATTGATTTTGATCCAGTCACAGCGCGCCGGCCCTCTCGTCCAATCCTAAATCGCTGCCACACGCTCCTCTCCCTCTTCTCCATTGCAAAACCACCTCCTCTCCTCTCCATCATCTCCATTCCAAAACAACCGTGTCGCCTCTCCCTCTTCTCCATTGCAAAACCACGTCCTCTCCTCTCCATCATTTCCATTCCAAAACCACTGTCTCGCCTCTCCCTCTTCTCTATTACAAGACCACCGTCTCTCCTCCCATCTTCCAAAGCTAGCACCGAATCAGGCAGATCGCCGGCGGCGACCAGGCAAAGTTAGCCAGGTTGAAGGAGATCCTTACTTGGTTTAACAATGAGTGGGAGATTTCGAGGACGGTAGGGTTTAAGGTAAGCTTCGCACAAACCTAATCTTCCACCTGCTCATGCTTACAATCAGTGTGACAGCTAATGAAAATCATGGTTACAACCAGTCTCCGAGTACTACGCCAATCACCCTTAAATAGCTCTAGACCTTTGGGTCAAAGTTGTGACACTGTGTACAAATAAAGAAAAATAGATTGGTGCTTCTTTTGAGAAAACAGTACTCCCTAGAAAACTGCCAATATAAGCTACTAGTATTTGGTTAGAGGATTTGCTGCCGAGAAAGATCCGTCCACAGAGAGCGCCACACATCCCACTGGTGGTGGTGGATGCCAATGCGTGCATGGAGCATGGTTGGTGTCGGTAATTTTTACTTGGCACACCTCGCACTCTGCATATATGCTGGTTCCATCCGTACATTTGTGCAGTTCCACCAAAATGCAGCTGAATAACCCTGTTTGCACAGATAATGAAAAAGCATGATTACATTATAGTGGCACTAGTTGACGAAACACACAAAATAAATAGAAGAAAATATTGTGATAGTATCATAGTATGCCATGCTGCGAGGGCGAGATGGGCCTTGCGACGCCTCATACGGTACGCCACGCCTCATACTGGAAATCGTCCCAAGTCTCCCCGATACACCTTCTGCCAGTGATGAACATCAGTGTACAACGGTAGTACAAGGAGGGGCCTTGAGACATTCAAATCTCTATTTTTATGCAGATCAACTAAAATTAAGCACCCCAGCTTGCAGAAACGCTTAAACATTAACAATGGGACTAATTGATGAAACATACATGAACAAAGAGAAGCACTTTCTTTATCTACATTGGAAATGAAATGATAGAGAGGACACTCGCTCTATTTTAACTGTATTATTACTTCATTTTATCAGTGACACTAGGGTCGAGCAGGTGGCAAACGAGGTGTACCGTGCATCGCAAGGATGAAGGCCGGGGGTGCTTAGACTGGGATGCTGAAGCCGGCTCTTTCAGTCCCTATCTTCCCCCTGATGTTTCTGTGGTAGCATTTGGGTTGTAATCCAAACTTGGTCGAGCTGGTGTTGCGTCCCCCTATCTGCCTAGCTTATGTGGCGAACTTGTCTCCTGCTAGTACTCAGTCCGTTCTAGTAGTAGTTGCATAACTGCCCGTTTACACTGAGATGTTGTCGGATAATGGTTCTCTATGGTTGGGTTTCTTTAATGAAATCAGAGGGAACCCCCTCTTTCGATATATAAAAAAAACAGTGGCACTAGCGGTGCCAAAACATTGCCTCAAATTAATAGTGCCACTAGATTAAGGTGCAAAATAATAACATTACTGCTTTATCATGGCAGTGCCAAAACAGTAGCACAAGAGCAGGATCAACATGCAGGATCTTTGGCAAACGGTCAGACCAAAAAGGAACATACCTCGTGATGGGAACCATATCTGCAGTCAACGCCATCGTAGAAGGGATGACACCAGTCACCAACATGGATGATTCAACTCATGGGACCTTTTGGTGCAGTTCACCTAAAATGAAGCAATGTCCCATGAGCTAGCAGCTTCTTCTTCTTTTTTAAGAAAAGGGCTCCAGCCCCGGTTCCATTTCCATCAGAAAACGAAATCCACATAGCTTCTTCTTCATTAGCTGCAATAAAATTGAGCAACATGAAGGTTGGTCGTGAAGCTCCTGGAGAGTAGGCGGACTAGGACAGTTGCATCTCTAACAAAAAGAAGCAACTTATCTTAATGGGAAATTTAGCAGGACATGAAAAAAGTGCCATTGATTCATATTACTGGAGGCATTACATTGAAAACAACATTGGTTTAACATGTCCTTACTTTTAACAGTGCGACTGCTACATTTTACCAGTGGCATTACATAAGAGCGGCTCGGGGCAACAAACATCAGAAGAGGACTTACTCTGTTGATCCCATTTTTGTTCGGTATATCGCCACCTTATACTGTGTGAGGCTAGCAAATCTAGTGCTGGATTTACTCTGTTGACTTGTCCCCCAGTCCCCACTTTCTTTCCTTTTTCAACCAATAGATCGGGTTTATATTGAGTTTGTACTGCGTTCCCTTTATTTCCCTATTAGACCTAGAGACCAGTTGGATAGCCAGTCTCTGCTACTTTTCACCCCCATTATTTCCTCTTTCGACCAAGTCCTAGATTCAGGTAACAAATCTTCCCCCACCCCCACCCCCTTTCTTCCTTGTTTGAACCAAGTACTGCTAGATTCGAGTGCATGAACTAGTTTTACCTCTTAACAGTAAAAAATTAGGTGGTTTTCGAATAGCCGATCGATCCTATCTACACGAGGGGGCCTGAGAAATAGTGAAAGATACAAATGCAGCGATGTCAGGAGCTCGGGAAGTAGAGCAAGGCCGGTTTCGAAGGAAGTTATACCTGAGAGTCGCCGGGATGTCGCTAGGTGGGCGGCGGGAGGCCGGATCTGCCCACACTACGGCAGCAAGGAACAAGGGGTAGGAGGCCCTCCCTCGCCAGCGACGCTTGGGAGAGAACGGCAAGGCACGCTGATCGGGACGCACTGGCAGTGGGTAAGATCCATCGCCGAGGACGACCGCGTGAACGTTGCACCTTCTCACCTTCCCCGGCGGAGAGGATCCGGCTGGATCTGTGACCAGCGGTGAGTAGAGAGAGAGTGTGGCCACTGCTGTCGTGTTTAGATCTGGAGAGGACGAGACAGTGTGAAGAGAGAAACACTAGCAAGCAAGCGCGGAGGCTCCTGGCTATATAGTGGAGTACTAGTTTTCTTTTGTCTATCGGCCGGAGCCGGCTTGACCTCGGCAATGGCTGTCGAGAAGTCTTCATGCACGTGCCCCAGAGGCGCAGTTGTCGTCATTTTGATCTGAAGCACCAGATTATAACATATAACATGAAAAAATGCCACATGACAAGAAATCATAACCTCACTGCCCAAAGGAGACAAGATGAATCCCGACGGACAAACTAGACGAGGATCAAAGCTCAAATTAAAGATAAACTCGTAGAAAAGGGGTCCGTCGATAGATGTCCTAATTAACATAGCCGGCTTGATCTAGATGGCAGCCGAGTAGTCTTTGTGCATGTGCCCCCAATGACTAGCCCAACTCAGTTGTCGTTGTTTAACCCTCGCAGTGATCCGAAGCACATGACACCTAATTTTGCGAGATGATAATAAACCTTTTTTTAGATTTCTCACCAGAACTACAGCCCTGTACAACACAGCCTACACGATATGTAGACGATAGCCAATCCAGGCGTGTCTGCTGGAGTCTGGTCACATGCATGGACGAACTGATCTTCCGTGTCTTGCAGGGATCGTCCAGGTACCAACATATGTACTCCTACAACACTTCTCTAGTAGTACTATCGCTCGTCTCTCTCTTCTATTAACTCACCCGACTTGCCGGGCCGGGGAGTGTGCCTATGGTCGGTTCTCAATTGCGGCCCCACATGTGTGTGCAAACGCAATATGACGCGCGTTCCATTCATAGAGCAGCGTGCCAGACCGACCGATCATCTGGGGTGCGACGCGAACGCGACGGGCGTGCTGTATACTCTGTACATGTGTACCACCGTTTTCTTGAGGCTTTGCTCCATGGCGCAATCCATGGATACAAAATTAGTATACTGTACTATTTAAAAGTCGAGGGTGGGGCTTTTCCCGCGTGGTAGGCGGGGCAGTTCCGCCTAGTCGGTTCGACAGAGACGCGAGAAGATGAGGGAGTGAGCTGCTGCAAACGTAGGGCTGTGTGATTTGGCAGTGAGTTACTGCTGGACAGGTGGGGCCCGGTGATTTGACTTGCCATTATCATTTTAACTGCGGTGCTACGACCGACTTGAGTCTCCCGATTCCTGACCACCTCCATACAGGTGCCTCTCCCGATGCTCCACCATGTAGAGGCCGACTCTTGCTTGAGAGCCCACTCCTCCACTTTTTCCTTGCCTCTTTCCCCCACATATGCAAAAATGCCATGTAAAGCGGGCTTATAGCCCACTATTGTACTTGATCCTACAGGTGCTAAGCCTGCCACATAGGCATAAAGTCTGATGTGGCAAGTTAATTAAGAAGAGAGAGACTAGTTTGGTGACCCCAGGAAGAAATGGTGATAAGCGCGTGTACCTAGATGAAGAAAACTTAGCAACAAAAAACTAAGCACCTATGCATTGGGGACTTGAGTTGCTAAGCCATTTAATGCCCATAGCACCTCATCTAAGCACCATTTCATTGGAAGAGGTCACTCCTTGGCAAATGCAATAAATACTACGAAGAAAGAGATAGAGAGAAGTAAACAAAACAATACTCTTATAGCCAACCCTATAGCTAACCTTGTTGTATGAGTGACTAAGTGATGACTATGTATGACATGCCAACATCAGATAGCCTAACGCACCGTGTTAAATCTCCAAGGGCGCGACCGCGCGAGCGAGGCGACGGTCGTGGTAGGCGCAACCATGATACAGGCTGCTGGCAGCCCTTGGATCTGAGATCGAACGGTCGCATGCTAAGTTGGTGAAAATTTGTAGAATAACCCTCTAGGATAGGATATTCACCCATAGGTCTAGAATCACGCCATGCAACCGTTCGATCTCAGATCCAAGGGCTCTCGGAAGCCCGTATCATGGGAGAATGGAAAGCTTCGTATCACCTGTAATTTTCCCGACGCTTGACATGACATCGAAAGCCATTTAATTGGGCGTCGAGTAGACATGACATCTAATTGGGCCCCCATAGTACTGTGCATGAATCCATTTATCCACCAGGCAAGCCACTACCCTGCCATTCGCACGCCCCCACTCGACATTTTTACAATCAATAAACTGCTCCTAGTCGTCCCGTCCTTTCACATTACGGCAGTTGCACTAATCCTAACCCTCCTCCCAAATCCATGGCGTCCCAAATCTCCATGATCGGCGGTGAGTACAAGGTTAAAACCATCAGCGGCGATGAGTTCGACGTCATCTACACCCGTTCTTCCGCAACGGTGAAAGAATGCCTTGCTCGCTTCAAACGCATGTTCGAAAACTCAAATGATGAGTGGGTCGCTGGGCTAGATGTTGAGTACACCACAGTCCTGGGAAGTGAGAAGAAACTAAAGGAGGCAGAGAAGAAGAAGCCCGCCGTGATCCAGGTTTGCGTGCATGACTTATGCTTGGTCTAGCACATATGTCATGCCGACGTTGAGTGCGAGGAATTTCAGAAGTTCCACAAGGGCGGCCGTGTCAAATTCGTTACTGTAGACTTTAGGAACGACAAGGAAATCCTGGGTCGGATAGGCCTCATTGTAGGCGACCCCTTCGACCTCCAGAAGGAAGGGCTGGTGCCCTCCCTTGATCAGCCTTCAATGCTGACCCTGGCAGGAGCCATGGTTCATCCTTCGTACGGTGAACTGAAGAAACCTCCGCACACGTTTCATCGTGCATGGCAGTGGACTGTACTAGATATAGACCACATCCACTATGCTGCAATGGATGGCTACCTTTGTTTAAATATCTACAAGGGTTGGATGAAGAGCAAGAGCCAAGTGTGCGGTTCAAGCAAAGAAGTATCGCCCAAGAGGAAGAGGGACAAGGACGACGTCGAGGATGTGGACGAGGACTCCGAGTAAGGTGGCAGTGTCGTTGCTCATGGTGGTTCTAATGCAGTGTCTACCGGATTAGTTGCTTAGTTTAATTTCTGGTGTGCTTAGTTTTATTTGAGGGGTGTGTTGTGCTGAGCCCCCAGCAGAACTATGTTATGTTTCTTCTCGTTATATTTTGTACATTTCATCTTTTAGTTGGTATAGTACTACCACTCGTTTCTTGACATTATATACGTACAATATATATGGCCAACATCATATAGCCAGCAGTTTAGTTGTCAAAGAATTTCAGGGTGCTTAGTTTTGTCAAAGAATTCCAGGGTGCTTAGTTTTATTTGAGGGGTGTGTTGTGCTGGACACCATTAACTTATCATTGTGAGAATCGGCTTATTTTTGTCATGTAACATGGTCAACAGGTTTGACATGAAAATAACAATGTCTAATGGCATTTCTGAGCAAACATCTAACTTAACGATGGCATTTTTAGATATCTAATTGCATTTTTGAGCAGGCATCTCACGGATCGATGGCATTTTTTGGGTAGTTGTAACTTCTAATGGCAAAACTGAGTAGTGATACACAACTAGTGGCATAAATAATAAGAACCCAAGAATTAAATAGGTATGCTAATTTCTTTATTTCTTTATACCTTTGTGTGCGAAACAATATATGCTGCCTCCCCCCAGATTTTCTTTACAGAGGCAACATAGAACTATATGAGTGCCCTGTTAAATTTTGGAATTATTCCGGGTTCGTTTGGCCTTTTTTATACATTAATTGAGTTTCTGGTCATTTAATGTGCATAATTCAAATTTGAACTACAAGCACATGCTCCCGTGCACCAAAGTTGACTGAAAAATCACATGTGTGTCCTCGGGTGAATTTCTAGGTCCCATGCAAGAAATGGGAATGAAATTCAAACATCTGGGCATCGTGGTTCGGCCGAGAACATTGAGAAGCTTGGTTTTAAAATTCTTTAAATCCAAAACACGCCTGAAAATCATGAAACTTGGCATGGTGTCATGTCATGGTACTACCATGTTGTGGTAAAAAAATTGCAGAATAGGAACAAGTTTTGGTATAAGTTTCTTGCAAACCGGAGCTTCTCTCAAGAAGGCTCGTGGTTATGAGAGGGAACGTGTCACCTTTGTGTGCATAATTCAAATTTTAAATACAAGCACATGCTCCAGTGCACCAAAGCTGGTTGAAAAATCACATGTGTGTCCTCGGGTAAATTTCTAGGTCCCATGCCAGAAATGGGAATGAAATTCAAACATCTGGGTGTCATGGCTCGGCTGGAAACATTGAGAAACTTGGTTTTTTAATTCCTGTAAATCCAAAACACGCATGAAAATCATGAAACTTGGCTTGGTGTCATGACATGGCACCAACATGTTGTGGTAATTTTGCTGTCCGATTTGCGAAGGCGCGCACATTAACAATCAACAAAGTCATTTTGGAACAAGTGTTGTCACGTTACAATTGGAAACACAAGTATTATTGAAACCGTGGGCGTTCTATTTACCATTTAGTGCCGCCACGCGTCCCCTTTTTTTATTAGCTAGGAGGCGCCGTGCAGGGTAGCTATTTGAGTACGGGAGGCGTGCGATCAGATCCCTGCGCGTGCTTATCGGGAGGAGAGCCCTTTGACCTCCATCTGCCGTCCACCTCTCTCCCAAGGTCTCCATTAATGGCGCCCGAGTTTTCCTCCATGGCGCAATCCATTGATACTACCACTATACAAATGTATACATTTTTTAAAAGGCTAGAGGGTGGGGCAGTCTAGCTTGGTCCTTTTCACGAGAGGCAAGGGCCTTTGTGATTTGACGGCTCATTACTGCTGGAAGGCGGGGCCTTGTGATTTGACTGCTCATATAAATGTGCCGACGACCTGAGGAGGAGCAAAGAACCGTGCGGTACACTCAAGTTTTCCACTGCAGTACGACGGAGGAGCACGAAACATGGCAGCCCAGTGCCATATCCTCTACTCTCTACTCTTATTATATATTAGTAGCAAGAGGCATTGTTCTATTGGCGATAAAGAATGATCTAATTTGCTAGTCATCTCATTTTTAGCATTGTTCTATTCATGCCTCGCAGAGAAGGTGACACCCGCGGCGAAACACCCGAAGCAAAATAAGAAACACAAGAGCAAAAGAAGAAGGAGGATTATCACCCCCCAAAAAGAAGGAAGACGCACACACGTCTGGGGCGTTGCTCTCACTACATGAAGGGTTGCTGGCCATGGAGTCGTAACTGCTTCTTCATCGCCTCCACGACCTCCATCTCCTTGCGCGTCTCCTCCGCCATCTTCTTCATTGTGTCCATGACGCGGGATTTCTCGACACGCGCCTTCATCATCTGTTCCACGGCCGCATTACGTACCTTGACAGCAGTCGGGTGCTCGATGCGGAGCTTCGCCAACTCCTCCTTCTGTTCCATGACGAGGGCCTGCAACATCTTCATCAAGGAACTACTATTCTCATCCAGCTTCTTCCAGCCAGCGTTCTCCTCCTTCAGCAGGTCGAGCTCATGGCAGAGCTTTGCCTTGTCCTCCTGAAGTTGCAGGATTTTGCCGGTCGCCTTCTTCTCTGAGGCAATGCTCCTCTTCAGCAACATCACCAAGCCGGCGGTCAACTCCCCCTGCTCATTGAGCTCAGCGGGCATGTCGTCGAGGCTCTCCTTCAGTAGCTCCACCAAGCCATGGATGAACTCCTTCTTCTTATTGAGGTGCTTATTGAGCTAACCGAGCATGCCGTCGAGGGATAACGACTCCAGTGCCACCAGCTTGGCATGTTCGCCTCCGCGTCTAGGGCGCTCCTGGGAGCCATCGCCTGCCCGTGAGAGATCTTTCGAGGTCTCTGCGTGGCGGTGAGCCCTCTTTTCTTTTCTGCAACCTTGGTTGCCGCTCCCTTGTTACGAGTAGTTCTCGACCTAGAGCTCTGCACACCGGCCATGGCAAGGACGGACGAAGAAGGAGGACTTATGAGGAGGAAGGTAGAGTAATTTTCGGTTAGGTAGTTCCCCTTTTTATAACCTAAGTACTAGCACTAGTACTAAAACCTGCATAGTGGGAACACGTTCAGGTTTGGTACGTACTGGTAGGTGTGAGCAGGCTTGCACTTAATTGTAGCACTAGTACTTTCGAATGTGATGGGAACAAGGTAAAGATTAATTGATGGTTTTTGGTTTCGAGGCCCGAAACGGCTCCCGATGAGTTTAGTGGAACATAAATTTCAAGTATACTACACTTCTCAGATGCGTAAATATTATGTTACTGTCAAAAATTGGCACAAAATACGAAGGAGACCAATGGAAGTACTACTAGCAACCCATGATTTAACTACTCGCATGCGCGCAGTGGAGTAGTAATGTCGTTCTTCCGCCCTCACGTCCACCCAATTTGCATGCGCTGTATTAATTGACCATCAATGAAGTGAAGGACTTTACACGCGTCAAATTATCACATGGGGTGGATCTTGGTACAAAATTGCGTCCGCTCGTGTACCCGCGTGTGCGCGTGAGGGAATGGGTGCGTGCGTGGCGTGCGTGCACATCTTCGCTTCGTGCATGTACCGCCAGTGCGGCTCAGATAGGACGAGTACATTCTTCTGGAACCAACAACACGTCACTGTGATCAATCCACACAAGGATGTCGTGACAACGCCTCCACATGTGCCACGTGGCTTCATGGACTGTAAGAGAGACACTGTGTAGCGTGCCATTGTGTTTTGCACATACTCAAAGTACTAGTAAGGTACACGTGCATTGCACGCGTTAGATTTTGCAACCAAATTATGAATAAATACCACACTCTAGCATGTAAGCTCTGAGTCAAATATGCCTGATGTAGACCTTCATTTAATTCTTATAGTTCATCTCATTCAAAATCAATTAGTTTTTATAAAAAACCTAGGGCCTCTTTGATTCGTAGGATTTCCAAAATGCGGGAATAGGAAGAACATGGGATTAGAGTGGAATGTCGTCTTTAATCCTACAGGATGGTACGAGTGTTTGATTGTGCATAGAAAAAACGGAGAATTCTTTCAAAGAGGTTTGAGTGGATGGGATGTTTCCTATGAAATCTAGTGCAAATGAATCATATGGAAAAATTCCTATGTTTGACAATCCTACGAATCAAACAACCAAGATAGGAAAAATTCCTAAGGATTAGAATCCTCCAAAATTCCTTCAAGAATCCTTTGAATCAAAGAAGCCCTTAATCTATTTTATGATTCATGGAATTGTGTGTTGTAAAGCATAAAGTAAAAACAAATAATGGCAATTCAACTAGAATTTTTTTGGGTAGTTATGATACGGAAGATTCTAGAACAAAGGAGAACCACTGTTGTTTTGAGATTTGTGCATTATGCTTAAGTTCAACCATGGAGTCTGCTAGATTGTACATGTGGCAAAATCTGGTGGGGGCTAGAAGATGGTGCGAGGGGCCGAGTGGAGGGAGACTATGAAGGAGTGCACAACTACGAGATCGATATTTAGAGAGAGGGGGCGAGAACGTGCGCTGTTGCACGCAGTGGCGGAGCCATGAAAAATGTCCCATGAGCTAGGGGGCCAAGCATTGCTAATCCTTTACGAGGAGGGCCAATTCATCAACTTAAACCATTTTTACCAGCAATTGTCTAATGATCACATTCATATTAGCCTCAATATATAGTGATGTTAGGGGGGGCAGGGCCCTTGCTGCCCCCTGTCTTTGCCATTGTGCGCGCGTCTGAGAGATGAAGCGGAAGGCATGGATGATGAGAGGGGGGCGTTGGATATATAATTAATGTGGGTGTATTAGCTATATATGTAATCCTATATAGAGAGGTATAGATTGATCGATGTGGACGTGGGAAAGAGGGTGAGACCTCACTAGATATATAGATTGATCGGTTTATGTGGAAAACTATGAAAGACCTAGCTATATACACACACACATAGAGGAACATCGATCGTTGCGCATGCACGTGAGAGATAAAGAATGCCCGATATGATGGAGAGGGGGATGTGTGTGTGTGTGTGTGCCTTCATGGGAGACCGACCTGAAGAAAAAGATTGCATGCGTGCGATGGATAATGCTGACTGGTAGTGTGTGTGTGTGCATGCATGCACGAGAGGAAGTTAGTGGTACAATTATAAAGAGAAGACCAATGTGTGGGTGTAAAAGACTAGGTGAGGTCATAATCAATGTAAAGTTGAATTCAAATATTTGAATAAGAGATCATGATGTTTGAAACCCATGCATGCATGAATATAACGGAGATCTACGCGGTGTGGTTTGAAAACGAGCATGTTGTAATGTATACACATTGAACAAGGTTAGACTGGTTTGAATTTGAGATACCGATGGCAGACATCGTTTGGCCACATTGCATTCGTGCATGGACACACTATTCTAATTGGAGATGATGGGTGGCTTTCGCATCACATATCTATATCTATACCCCTATATATATATTATATTTTATATTTTTTATATAGTGTGCAGATAACTTTAACTTTGAAAGATGGTCGTTGGATGAGGCCAATCCGATGGTGCAGAGCTGACAAATTTGTGCACTACTGGCCGTTGGATATCATCTAGATTCCACCAGATTTTGCCACATGTACAATCTAGAAGACTCTATGGTTGAACTTAAGCATAATTCACAAACCTCAAAACACAATCACTTCTTCTTTGTTCTAGAATCTTCCGTATCAGAATTTCCCAAATGTTTTTCTACATGATTTGTTTTTACTTTATGCCTTACAACGCACAATTCCAAGAATCTTAAAATAGATTAGCTTTCTTATAAAAACTAGATGATTTTGAATGAAATGAACTATAAGAATTATACGAACATCTACATCATGCATATATGACTCAAAGCTTACATGCTATAATGTGGTTGCCAAATCTCATGCGTGCAATGCACATGTACCTTACTAGTCTAAGTGGTGTGTGTGTGTGTTGTGCGTGTTAAACACATTGTACGTAGTATATCATACTAGTCTAAATTGTCTTTTTTGGTACACGTTAAGCTTGTTCTCCCGAAATTTCAAGCCGCGCCTTGTTATGCCGAAATTTCAAGCTAGCGTCCCTGTCTATTGTGCTGCGAAACTCCCGCCTCTTCAACCCGCGCCTTGTTACCCCGAAATATTTAAGATAAATATTTGTCTCGTTGTGCTCCGACAACTCCCTCCATCTCAACCCGCGCCTTGCTATTCCAAAATTATAACGCGCGCGAAAACTCCCACCTCCTGTGAAATCCTGACACGCGAAATGCCCGTGATACCCCTGAACCGAAAGAACCACCTCAAATCGGTGGGGGTACTTTCGTAACTTACCCCACATTTCGGACAAGCGCGTCCCTAAGCCATGGTTCCCCACTCCCATCCCATCCGCCCACCCATTCGTACACCGAGGCCGGGAAAACCCGCGAAGCCCCACACCCTCCTCCGTCCGCCACCCAGCCGGAGCCTCTTCCCCGACGACGTCGTCCACAGCAACCCCTCGACGTCCCTCATCCACCATACCGGATGAGGATCCGTCGTCGATCTGATCGTCCCGCCGGTTCAGCCACCCCGTCCTCCACCTCCAAGGAGCTGCCCCGACGTTCCCCTCGTCTTTCGCGCCACCTCCATTCCCACACCGCCGTCTTCACCTGCACCACCGGAAGAGCATCATCATCACTGTTTCCTCGGATGAAGCTGCGGCCTAATCGGTGCCACCAAAGAGGTTGTACACTAATCGCCGCATTTTCTTCTTGATTCGATCTCACCGTGCTGCCGGCGCTCGGTCCCGAGCCGACACGGCGCGGCTCCATCCAAGGCGGCGTCGCCGGCCACTTCCTCCACGGCGACGTCCACATCAGTAGGAGATGTTGCTGCTTTAGCTCTCGCTCACGCTACTGCTCTGCTCTTGCTCTCAGTCCCCTGCTTGGTCTGCTCTTGTTCGCGCTGCTGCTCTCGCTCTTGCTCTTGCTTGCAATGTTGCTTCGATTTAGCTACACTTCAGTCGACTGAATTGACTTTGGGGTCAGTCGATATTCAGGGTGTGGGGGGGGGGGCTCGCCGGAGTTAAGGAAGAACCAACCGTTGTGGGGAGGGGGGCTCGCCGGAGAGGTACCCCATTATCTACCTTAGGGTTCAGGGTGGGGGCGGTGGTTGACGGCGGTGGTGGGGCGGTGGCGTGGTGTCGGTGGGAAACGACACCTATGGGATCATAAGAATCCCTACTACGGTTGCCGGGGCGCAGACTTGCAAGAAGAGCAGGATTAGTAATCAGCACAAGGATCGTTTACCCAGGTTCGGGCCGCGAGGATGCGTAAAACCCTAGTCCTGCTTTGGTGGATATATTGAGTGTTCTTGAGCCTTCCAACTAGCTACGGTGGCTGGGCCGTTTCAAAGAGCCGAATCTTTCTCCAGCACGCCATGGGCCTCCTTTTATAGTCGAAAGGGGCTGCCACAGTGGCACACAGGAGGTGGAAAGGCGTACAGTGCTACGAGCTTATCACTCGTATTACAGGACAAGACGCATTTAATGCATCGCTTAGGTGTCCCCTTGCTTTATTGGGGACGGGAACGAGGCCCGTCCCGTCCCGTCCATCGCCGCTCCTCCTTGCTTCGACACGCGCCCTGGTCAGCGATGCATGCAGCGCCATGTAGGCAGGCAGGCAGCTGAGGTGGCGCGGTGGCAAAGTCTTCACGAAGATCTGCATGCTGCCAAGCAGGCGCCTGATGAGTTGGCCTGGGAGCTGCATGTTGCCACGCAGGTGCCTGCCCAGCTGGTTTGGGCTGGCAGCTGCATGCGAACGGCGGTGGAGACTTGGCTGGTGCGGGCCTAGAGGTGGACCTGCTGGTGCCCTTGGCGAGGGCCTTGCCGGGTGGCCCGGCAAGGGCCTCGCCATGGCGCGCAGTCGTCCCCGGCAAGGATCTTGCCGGGGGTCTTGTGGGTTTCCTCGGCAAGGATCTCGCCGAGGGTAGCCATCTTCTAGTCCTCATCTGATCTCATGTACTTATGATCTTGATGAAGATCTGCATGCCACCACAGAGGTGCCTCCTGAGCTCTGGTCCAACTGCAGTTAGTTGGGTTGGAACCCGCAGGCTCAAGGGTGGCTCGCTCTGTTGGTGTTTGGGCAAGTTGCCCCGGCAGGGTCCTTGCCGGGGGACTCCACCCCGCCCCTTTGCTGTCTTGCGTTTCTGGTCTTGGCGTTGTCGTGGTTGTCTTGTGTTGGGCTTCGGCTTCTCTCCGACTCCCCTCCTCTGCCCTGCTTAGTGTGGCTGTGGCGCGTGGCTCCGACTGCCCGCGCACAAGTAAAGAGGTACAAAGGTGTGCCCCTACTTTTGTACACCGACATGAGCCCCCGGGCCTGGGCCACACATAAGCGCGACACGTTGTTGGGCCAGGCCCAAAACGGTGCGCGGGCAGGCGGGCGGATTTTCACCGCAGTAACTCTTCGTCTGCTGCGCTTCCCTATGACCTGCGTTGAATGCGCAACATGGGAAGGGTGCGTACATGACATGGGCGACATGCGTGGGGCAGTTTCTGCAGGCATGCATCACATCGTGATACAGGGGAGGCTCGCGCCTTCCCCATGAAGAGGGAGAGGCGTAGAGGCGCGGCCCATTTACTGAATGGGGCCGGGTCGTGGTCTTCAAGGCGTCCACACCCCACGATCACGGGGTGGGGAGAGGTCGCTTCACCCGTCCCCTCGGTTCTACACGTTTGCCACGCGTCCTCCATGCGCTTGGGGTGGCAAGCGGTGGAGACGGGAAACCGGGCCGTCGCTGGTTGGGGCAGCGGGTCGGTCACGATTCCCTGCGCCTCTGGTGGCTGGATTAGCCGAGCGGGGAGGCCGAGCCCCTATCACGCCCCTTTATAAGGAGAGGGAAGGGGGGATGGCATCCCGCATTCTTCTATCTTCTATCTCCTCCTGCTTCTGCTTCTTCCTCTCGTCCGTCATGGAGAAGGGAACCCCGGTCCCTCGAAGGTGGCGGCGAGGGTCGCCGCTCGACAGCGCGTCCCTCCTCCTCCTGAGCTTGCGGTGGTGGAGCCGACCGCGAGGGGAAGGGGGAGGGGAGAGGCCGTGGGCGAAGCCGTGGCAGAGGTCGTGGTGCTCGGGGAAGAGGAGGACGGGGCGGCGCGCCGGCCTCGCCACCGCCAATGATGCCTTTCCCGACGGAGGGCCACGTTGGAGACCAGCCCCGCGAGTTCTTCATCAGGCTACGCCGGCCTCCGCGTCGCCGTCTTCGTCTTCCCGCCCCGTTTGCTCGGGAGATGGAGCGTGACCCGCCCCAGACCCTCAGGTTGCACATGAGGGGCTGCGGGAATGGGGCACGCGGGTCGATGTCGACTTCCCGGCTCCTCGGGTCATGTACCTCCACCGTGGATGGAATACGTTCGCTCGCATCCACAGCCTGACGGCGGGGCTCGTCCTCTACTTCTAATTAATGGAGGACGGGTTGCTCTCCGTCAAGGTCTTCGGAGATTTTGAAACTCGCCTGAAGTGCTGCGTGGAGAGCTCCTCCGACGGAGACTCCGACGATGGAAGCTCTTCCTCGAGCAAAAGTGACGAGGAGGACAGCGGGGCAGATGACGGGGACTAGTCCGACTAGGCGTCGGACGCCCCGCGCCTGGGCGGGTGCGGCAGCAGCAGCATCTGCACCTGGTCGCTCCGCCGGCGGAGTTTTGCCGGGGGAGGGGCCAGCTCCTTGAACTTCTCGGGGCCGTCTCCTTGGCCGGCTGGCGTCGGGAGGCTGCGGAAGAGGAAGAGGGCGGGCGGCAAGGCCGTCAACTCGGAGTACGCGGACACCGACGCCTTCGTCGCGTGTCTGGCGACCTGCCGCCTCGTCTTCCAGCTCCTTTCCCGGCACCGTCATCACCGGCCCACCCTTGGGTAGCCACCGAGGTGTTCTCTTGGTGCTTTCTGCTGCTCGTAGCTCGCCTAGGCGCCCCTTTTGCCCTTTCGGCTTCTTGACCTGCCTCCTGAGGAGAGGGATAAGAAAGGTATTACTGGCATCTCATCTCTTTTTTAGTTTGTAAGCCTTCGGGCCTTCGTTAAATTTAGAACTTGTAATCCCCTTGCTCATGTTTTTCATTCCGTGCGAATACCTCTGTGGGATGTTTTTAATGAAAAAGGGATGTTTGCCGGGTTTTTCGTTCATGGGTGGACCCCTTGACAAGGAGCGAATCCTTATTACTATTTAAGATAAACGTTTTTCACCCGGCAACAGGCCTTGCCGTCCCCCCTCACTTCGCTCAACCATTCTCGCGCCCTTGGCGGAGGCAGGGAGGAAGTGGGCTTAGACTCCTCATTCTATCTCCTTGCCGCCGCGGCTACAACCAAATCTGGACCCAGGAGATAATCCTTAGGTATAGGAAAAAGGGGAGCACGGTAGCCTGGAGATAAAATGAGCTTTCACATGTCCCAGTTCCTTACCGAAATGCATGACATAGGATGAAAGACTTATCTGGATCTGCAGCCCCCGACAACCTTGCCTTGCCGCGGTTGGATCCTTGTACTTGCAGCCCCCGGCAACTCTGGTTTGCCGGGGTCGGGACGCCGGTCCGTTCCCTTTCTTCCAAGAAGCTCAGCAGAAGTGCCCATGTGCCCTGTGAACCAAAGGAGGGCAGAAAAGAACAGAGAGACGCGCACTCGACCCCTAGGCTAGGGGTTAATCGCCGCTAAGCACTATCAACCCTAACCAAGGAAGAGACTCGACCTAGCATGCATGCTATAACTTAGGGCGCCAGCGCTTCATTTATTTGTGCTCAGGGTCTGCGCCTGGCTTTGTACAAAGGGTTACATGCCTTGCCGGCAAGGCTTGTACAAAAGGTGGCTTGTCGGGGGACCCGGCAAGCCACGCCTTATGGGTAAAACTTACGAAGATGCTTAATGTTCCAGGAGTTGCTCACTGGAACAACATCTTTGGTCTCCAGGCGGACTGCGCCAGGCCTGGTGACTCGTATTACCCGATAAGGGCCTTCCCACTTCGGCGTCAACTTATTGGAATTCTTGGCCAACTGAATGCGCCGAAGAACAAGGTCGCCTTCCTCAAAGCTTCGGGCATGAACCTTGCGGCTATGGTAGCGGCGCAAGGCTTGCTGGTAGCGTGCTGCTCTCACAGCCGCCCGAAGACGATCTTCCTCAAGGAGTGTCGCGTCATCTTGCCGCAACTGCTCTTGCTCAAGCTCATCATAAGTGAGCACTCGAGGTGACCCATATATGAGTTCCGTGGGGAGAACTGCCTTCGCCCCATATACTAGGGCAAAGGGTGTCTGACCGGTGGCTCGATTTGGCGTCGTCCTGATCGACCAAAGAACCGCTGGCAACTCATCAATCCAGCGCCTTCCGCTCTTATGCAGCCTATCAAAGGTCTTCGTTCTCAGGCCTCGCAACACTTCAGCATTCACCCTCTCTGCTTGGCTGTTACTCCGGGGGTGTGCCATAGAGGCAAAACAGACCTTGCTGCCGAGGTCTTGAATGTACTGCATGAAGGTGTGGCTTGTGAACTGCGTGCCGTTGTCGGTGATGACTCTGTTTGGCACACCAAAACGGCAGACTAGTCCCTTGAAGAACTTGACGGCTGACTGTGCTGTCACCTTCCTCATTGGTTCCACCTCTAGCCACTTTGTGAACTTGTCGATTGCAACGTACAAGTACTCAAAGCCCCCGACAGCACGGGGGAAAGGGCCCAGTATGTCGAGCCCCCAGACCAAGAATGGCCAGGAGAGAGGGATCGTTTGAAGGGCTTGAGCTGGTTGATGAAGCTTCTTTGAATGGAACTGACACGCTTCACACTTGGTTACTAGTGTCGTCGCATCCTGGAGGGCGGTGGGCCAGAAGAAACCTTGCCGGAATGCCTTGCCGGCAAGGGCCCTCGACCCTATGTGGGAGCCACATACGCCTCCATGTATCTCTGCCAACAGCTCCAGTCCTTCCTCCCAGGGGATGCACTTCAATTTCACACCGTTCGGCCTTCTCCTGTACAGGACGTCATCGACGAACTGGCACAGGGCAGACCGATGGGCTACTTTTTCCGCTTCTTCCTGCTCCTCAGGAAGTTCCCCTGTTTGTAGGAATCAGACAGTATGCTACACCCACGCTGGAGCCTGGGGCTCGACGGAAAGGACCAAAGGCATTTCCTCTGCCATGGGCGCGGCTGTCTCCACGGCCAGGGCTTGATGCCCTGCCGGAGCCAGTTGCTCTTTGGCAGGCTCAGCGTCCACGGCAGCATCCTTACCGGCAGTCCCAGGGGGCTCAGCGGGAAAGTACTTGCCGGGACCTGATTTCCTCCGCTTGTTCCGCCCCGTGCTGAGTTAACCGGAGCAAAAAGGTACCTGGTTCCACAGGTAGCCTGAATGCAGCACGCTTCGACAGGTAATCGGCAATGTCGTTCTCCGCTCGGGGAACGTGCTCCGCTTGGATACCGTCAAAGCGCTCCTCCAGCTTCCTCACTTCATCTACGTAGGCCTCCATCAATGGGCTCTGGTAATCCTTGTTGACTTGTCTGACAACAAGCTGCGAGTCACCCCTGACGATGAGCCTCTTCACCCCGAGGTTTGCCGCGATCCTGAGACCGGCAAGCAGCCCCTCGTACTCAGCAGTGTTGTTTGTGGACATCTCCCTGGGAAAGTGCATCTGGATCACGTACTTGAGGTGCTCTCCGGTGGGTGCGACAAGCAGCACACCGGCACCGGCGCCTTGCAGCGAGAAAGCCTCGTCAAAGTACATGATCCAGTCGCGGTCCACTTCCTTGCCGGGGAGAGCGGTCTCTTGGATTTCTTTGTCAGGTGTTGAGGTCCATTCCGCAATGAACTCTGCCAAGATTCTGCTCTGGATTGTTGAGGTACTTTCAAACTTCAACCCAAAGCTCGACAACTCCAAGGCCCATTCCATAATCCTTCCGGTTGCATCTGGGTTGTGCAGTATCCGTTGTAACGGGAGGCGGGTGACGACAGTGATCTCGTGGGCTTGGAAGTAATGATGCAGCTTCCTCGAGGCCATAAGGAGGCCGAAGAGTAATTTCTGCACACCAGAGTACCTCGACCTAGCCCCCTGCAAGAGGGAGCTGACAAAGTATACCGGGTGCTGCATCATCTTCTTCTTCTGCACCACTTCGCTTGACTATGCGGGCGTTGCCCTGATGGTGTCAGACTCTGCCGGGGGCCTTGCCTTGCCGGCACCAGGTCCTGCCGGGGGAATCTTTGGCTCGCTGTCCGCTGGTTCTGTCGTCGCCACTGCCACCTCGTCGACCTCCCTCTGTGCCACCAGTGTGGCGGTGACCACTTGATTCGTTGCGGCTAGATACAGCAACAACGGTTCTTGTGGTTTAGGTGCAACCAGTATTGGCATGGAGGAAAGGTATTTCTTCAGATCCTGCAACGCTGCCTCAGCTTCTAGGGTCGACTCCATCGGGCCTGCCTTCTTCAAGATTTTGAAAAAGGGAAGGGCGCGCTCGGCGGACTTGGAGATGAATCGGGTCATGGCGGCGACGCAGCCGGTGGGCCGACGCACATCCTTGATCCGCTTGGGTGCCTCAATCTGTTCAATAGCCTTGATCTTGTCTGGGTTTGCCTCGATCCCGCGCTACGACACAAAGAATCCGAGAAGCTTGCCGGACGAAACACCGAAGACACACTTCTCAGGGTTCAGCTTAAGGTTGATCTTGCGTAGGTTGGCAAATGTCTCTTCCAGATCTTGCACAAGAGTTGCCCCGTCCTTGGTTTTGACCACTATGTCATCCATGTATGCGTCCATATTTCTATGGAGTTGGGGTTCAAAACCAATTTGGACTGCTCTTGCAAACATTGAGCCAGCACTCTTCAACCCGAAAGGCATCCGTAAAAAGCAATACGTACCACATGGGGTGATGAATGCTGTCTTCTCTTCATCTTCTCTTGTCATGAAGATTTGGTGGTAGCCCGAGTAGGCGTCGAGGAATGACAGCAGATCACACCCGGCCATGGAGTCGACAATATGGTCGATGCGCGGCAACGGGAAGGGGTCCTTAGGACAAGCCTTATTGATATCTGTGTAGACAATACATAGCCTCCACTTCCCATTTGCCTTGCGCACCACTACCGGATTGGCCAACCACGTCGGATGGAGCACTCCTCTCACCAAACCCGCCGCTTCCAACTTCCTGATCTCCTCTGTGATGAACTCCTGCCTCTCCAGAGCCTGCTTTCTGACCTTCTGCTTGACGGGCCGCGCATGAGGACAGACAGCCAGGTGGTGCTCAATCACCTCCCTGGGAACACCGGGGATGTCGAATGCTTGCCACGCAAACACATCGACATTCGCCGCAGGAAGGTGACGAGCGCGCCTTCCTATTTGCTGTCGAGGGTGGAGCCTATGGTGAAAGCCCCTCCCGTGCCATCCTCCCTGACGGACACCTTCTTGGTCTGCGGTGGCTTAGCTCTGGATTTCTTGCTCTTGCCGGTAGAGCTCTCTGGCATGTCCTCGATGGTAGCACAACACTCCGAGGAGGTGCGCTTGCCGGAGTGGGTGCGAGAGGTCTTGCCGGGCTTCTTCTTCCCTCCCGGGGCTTCAGCGGCAGGAGCAAGTGCCTTGGCGGCAGCTGCTGCAACTGCTTCTCGGTAGAGTTGGTCGGTGCAAATCAGTGCGTCCTTCTTGTCGGAGGGGACGGAGATGATGGTCAATGGCCTGGGCATCTTTAGCATGTTGTAGGCGTAGTGCGACGCCGCCATGAACTTGGCTAGTGCCGGGCGGCCGAGGATCCCGTTGTAGGGCAAGGGGATCTCGGCCACGTCAAAAACGATCCTCTCCGTCCTCTGGTTCAACTCCCCTCCAAACGTCATGGGCAGCACGACCTCCCCCTTTGGCTGTCTCCTCCCCGGATTGACCCCTTGAAACGTGTCCTTTTTCTCGAGGTCTCCATCAGGGATTTGCAGCCTTTTGATCACGACGGGCAAGATCAAGTTGGCCGGCCCCGCCGTCGACCAACATCTTGTTCACCTTGAGGTTGCGTATCGTTGGCGAGACCAACAACGGCAAACACCCGACCGCGGTTGTGCGGTCAGGGTGGTCCTCGGCGTCAAAGATGAGGGGCGTGCTGGACCACTTCAGCGGCTTCTGAGCGTCGAATGACGGCTCCGCTGCTGTAATCTCACGCGCCCACTGCTTGAGCTGGCGGTGAGAAGTATGCAGCGAGGCGCCACCATCGACGCACATGGCCTCTGTAGCCTTATGGAACTCTTGCTCGCCGGACTCGTCGTCCTCATCATGATCATCGTCTTCTTGCTTCTTGTCACGGCCCCGGGCGGGCTTCTCTTGCTGGCTGTCCTTGTTGCGGCAGCCTCGTTGGCCGCCACGCTTCTTGCCGGATCCCTCGGCACCGTCCTGGCCCTTCTCCTTGTCCCGCCTCTCATACTCGGCCTTTTGCTTTTCAGCAAGCAGCTCGACTTGTCGGCAGTTCTAGAGGTCGTGGCCCTTGGTGCGGTGGATCTTGCAGTACTGCTTGCCAGAGCCCCCTGACTTGTCGGCAACTGCTAAGGTCCGGCAGGCAACGCACCCGACAATCTCCTACCCGGGGTCGTCTGCCTTGACCTTCTTGGCAGCGCCGATGTCGTCAGACCCTTCAACGGCAAGCACGGCCTTGCCCTTGCGTTTCCTGTTGCGACGCCGGCCCTTCTTCATCGGGGCGGCGGTGTCTTCATCAGTAGAGTCGGTTTCCGCGCCGGCGTCCTCGCTGGGGTACTTCCTTCCCTCTTCAGCCCAGGCGCACCTATCGGCCAGAACATAGAGTTCGGCCACATCCTTAACCTTGGTCATCCCCAGCTCCTCGCGCATCTTGCGGTTGCGCACGTTCTGATGGAACGCGCTGATCACAGCGGTGGGATGAACGTCGGGGATGTTGTACTGCACCCGGCTGAATCTCTGGATGTACTTGCGCAGAGTTTCCCCTTCCTTCTGGGGAATGATATGCAGATCACTGGCCTGGCCATGAGCTTGGTGGCCTCCAGTGAAGGCGCCAACGATCTCATGGCACAGATCCGACCAAGAAGAAATGGAATCCGCCGGCAAGTGCATCAACCAAGACATAACATTGGGCTTCAGTGCCAACGGGAAGTAATTGGCAAGCACCTTGTCGTCGCGAGCCCCGGCAGCCTGCATCGCGATGGTGTAGATGCTGAGGAACTCGGACGGATGGGTCTTGCCAGTGTACTTCTCGCCAACGTCGGGCTTGAACGTGTGGTGGGACGGCCACTGGAACTGCCGCAGCTCGCGGGTAAAGGCTGGGCAGCCCACCTCGTAAGGTAGGTCGCCGGAGCCCCCTGGCGCTGGGTGGTCCACAACGGGTCCCGCCCGCTTGTCCGACCGGTGGCGTGTATCACGCCGGCGCTCGATAGTGGTTCGAGCATCTTTGTGAGCTCGTTCTCGAAGAACTTGGCGTTGGTCGCGGTGGGTCCGCGGGTCGGACGACGCTATAGAGATGTTATCACAAGCGTCGTCACGACGAGCCGGCGCCCGCGACGGCTGGCGAGGAGGAGGAGAGTGCACCGTGACCACATCACCCCCGGTCCTCCCAGCGCTGGCATGTGGTGGCTTGGTGGAGCACCGGCCCAAGGGTCCCGCCGGTCGCGGATCATCTTTGTTGGCGACGGCGACGAGGCTCCGGATGGTGGCCCTCCACTCATCGAGCTTCTCCATAGCAGGAGGGAAGTCGAGGAGCAGCTGCGCGCGCACCAAAGCTTCTGCTGGCGTGGGTGGCGGCGACAGCTGCGTGGATTGTGGCGCGCTCGACTTCTAACCACGTTAGACGGAGCTCCATCACGACCCAGCGGTTGCGCGTCATTTTCGCTAGCACTTCGGCGGGCATGCTGAACTCCTTCATCCCGCGGACGACGCAAGGGCTCTTCCCACGGCGGTGCCCAGGGTCACCGGCGTGGTGACGCTGCTTGTCACGCACACCATGGGAAGAGCGCGCAGTGGTCGCCGGCGTGGGCGTCTTGGAGGTTGCTGCGCCGCTCGTGGGTGGCACAACGACACTCCTGGAGGGCCCCGCGCCGCCTGCAGGGGGCCCAGCCCCGTCTTTGGATTTGGTGATGTGCGGCCCGTCGCCTGGCGCGCGAACGGTGCCGCTCGCCAGGCTCTGACTGCCAGGGCGATGCTGGTGCTCATGGACCGCGGCTCGGGTTCTGTCCGCGACTGGGCCGCGGCTCGCCCATACTGGCACGGGCCGTTCGGCCCCCGACGAGCTGATCGCCGTGGCCGTCTTCTTCTTGGGAGCCATGGCGATGAAGAAACGCTAGGCTAACTACTAGACCAGATTCTCACAATTGCGCACCCCCTGCCTGGCGCGCCAAAGATGTCGGTGGGAAACGACACCTATGGGATCACAAGAATCCCTACTACGGTTGCCGGGGCGCAGGGTTGCAAGAAGAGCAGGATTAGTAATCAGCACAAGGATCGTTTACCCAGGTTCGGGCCGCGAGGATGCGTAAAACCCTAGTCCTGCTTTGGTGGATGTATTGAGTGTTCTTGAGCCTTCCAACTAGCTATGGTGGCTGGGTCGTTTCAAAGAGCCGAATCCTTCTCCAGTACGCCATGGGCCTCCTTTTATAGTCGAAAGGGGCTGCCACAGTGGCACACAGGAGGTGGAAAGGCATACAGTGCTACGAGCTTATCGCTCGTATTACAGGACAAGACACATTTAATGCATCGCTTAGGTGTCCCCTTGATTTATTGGGGACGGGAACGAGGCCCGTCCCGTCCGTCGCCGCTCCTCCTTGCTTCGACACGTGCCCTGGTCAGTGATGCATGCGGCGCCATGTAGGCAGGTAGGCAACTGAGGTGGCGTGGTGGCAAAGTCTTCACGAAGATCTGCACGCTGCCACGTAGGCGCCTGATGAGTTGGCCTGGGAGTTGCATGTTGCCACGCAGGTGCCTGCCCAGCTGGTTTGGGCTGGCAGCTACATGCGAACGGCGGTGGAGACTTGGCTGGTGCGGGCCTAGAGGTGGCCCTGCTGGTGCCCTTGGCGAGGGCCTTGCCGGGTGGCCCGGCAAGGGCCTCGCAATGGCGCGCAGTCATCCCCGGCAAGGATCCTGCCGGGGGTCTTGTGGGTTTCCTCGGCAAGGATCTCGCCGAGGGTCGCCATCTTCTAGTCCTCATCTGATCTCATGTACTTATGATCTTGACGAAGATCTGCATGCCACCACAGAGGTGCCTCCCGAGCCCTGGTCCAACTGCAGTTAGTTGGGTTGGAACCCGCGGGCTCAAGGGTGGCTCGCTCTGTCGGTGTTTGGGCAAGTCGCCCTGGCAGGGTCCTTGCCGGGGCCGCAGAGGCCTGCCCCGGCAAGGGCCTTGCCGGGGGACTCCACCCCGCCCCTTTGCTGTCTTGCGTTTCTAGTCTTAGCGTTGTCGTGGTTGTCTTGTGTTGGGCTTTGGCTTCTCTCCGGCTCCCCTCCTCTGCCCTGCTTAGTGTGGCTGTGGCGCGTGGCTCCGACTGCCCGCGCACAAGTAAAGGGGTACAAAGGTGTGCCCCTACTTTTGTACACCGACACGTGGGGATTGCCGGAGAAAAAGCTCGGCACAGGGGGGGCTAGAGGAATGGACGGGGCGGCGGTGAACCGGCGGTGGGGAGTGTTTTCGGGGCGGGCGGGGCGGCGCACCGCCGGCCGCGGGCGGCGGGGGGCGGCTGTTTAGCCGGTGGTGGCTGGCGGCTCAGGGGGGTGGAGGTTGAAGATGAACTGCAGGCCCTTGATTTCGTATCCAACGGCTGCAAAATCGACTGACCAGAGATGAAAAAGTCAGTCGACTGACGTGTAGCCTCACCTCTAGTGCGTTCAGTTTCGACAGCAAAATTTAGTTTTGACAACTAAGTTCAGTTTCGATAGTTAAATTCAGTTTGAACAGTTAAGTTCAGAGGTGAGCGGCTGATGTATACATCTAGCACTTTGTGGCTATGTATTTTACGTCATCTATTGGAGATGCTATTAGAATTCCACTCAGGTTAACGTTGTCTCTCTTGTCCTGCTTCAGCCTCGGCGTCGTACAACTCACCGGAGCTGTTCCTACGACGAAACCCTCCATCACAGCGGAGCAGTACCTCGGGCTCCATCTCCAGACGCCTAAGATCTTCTTCCCCTCCTCCGACAGCCAAGTCAGCCGGAGCATCCTCACCGGCCAACCCAATCACGCTAAGATCGGCATGGCTTCGCCAAAGAGGTTGTACACTTCTTGTGGTTTGACTTAATCTCACCATGCTTCTTTGCATCCTGTGATCTTCCAATCTTGTGAACCAAACACCCAGATTGGCAGAAATCCTGTGTTTTTAAATTCTCTGTTTTGCACGTGCATTCCTATCCTATTCCTGTCTATTTCCTATCCCTGCATTGTTAGAATCCTCAAATTCAAACAAGCCCTTACACAATTACTTCTGTTACAGATATGTGTCAAAGAAAACCTTGTGTGGTTTGTCCTGCTCCTGCGGTGCTGTGTTCCACCCCAGCTCAGCTGCTCCAACGACGGAAGGGTTCACCACAGCAGGGATCCGCTCTCCAAACTGTCTTTCGCCGCATCATATCTTCTTCCCCGCCGCCGGCAGCCACGACAACTGCATTTCCATCATCAACTGGGCAGATGACCTTGAGGACTACACGGGTCCGCAAGAGAGGTCGCACTCTTCCGTGTCTGCTTATGTTGGCATCGCTTAATATGATGACATGCTACTTTATCGTCGTGTTCACCTATTAGACTCTGACTCGGGACCAAACTTATGATGAAACTTGAGTTTTTAAATGGTTGTGGGGTACATATTGGGGCAACAATCAGTACTATCTGTCTACTATCTGGTTAATCTCGGGTGTCTACTATGAGTTTCATGTTGGGTGCAAACAAACATTAAAGGAGCCATTATCTGTATTTTTTAACTAAAGTTATTATCTGCCTGCTATCATTTGTTTTGGGTCTATCCACAAATTGGTACCATCACTCTGGATTTGTGCATGCACTCCTTACATAATCTCACTATGTTTTATTCCTATGCATGTCAGTTATTGTACACAATGGAACTGAACATGCAGAGAAAAAGAGACGAGCCTTGCGTGGCAACAAAGTTTCATGCAGACGTTGCTCCATGGTGGGCGCAAAGGCAGCCCCCCTCCACCCATTTCGAATCCTAATCAAGAGGAAGATAACTGTCCCGAGGGGGATTCAGAAGCAGAAGACCACTCCTATTTACCCCATGAGGTCTTCACTCTAACTTGGCATGTTGATGTTGGTAATATCATGCATATGGTGCCTTACATTGCTTATTGTATACATCAAAGATGTCATCTGCTTAGTTTAGACATGCTTTGTGTCAATGCCATCTGTTTAGTTTCTTTATCGTATATGTGAATCATGCAATGCCATCTTGTTTAGCCAGGCATCATATATGTGAATTTTGCAATGCCACCCTGGTTAGCCAGTCATCTTATATGTGAATTATATCATGACATCATTTTTTATTACATGTTAAATTTGTCAACAATTTTAGTACATTCAATTACTCTTCCTGTGCATTAGCCATTCGGCACGGTCATGGAAAATCTGGAGTGGAAACAAGGTCTTCAGAGCAGACAATACTATCTGACGAAGCGCATGTCTTGCTGGTTACAGATAGCTCCTCAGAGGAGGATTCAGAGACAGATGACCAGTACTATTCCCCCCCGAGGTGCATGCTCTAACTTGGCAGGGTTATGTTGCTCATATTGTGCGTATGGTATCTTGCATTGCTATGTCATTTGCTTAGTTTAGACATGCTTTGTGTGAATGCCACCTGTTTAGTGTCTAATTATCATATATGTGAATTATGCAATGCCATCTTGTTGCAAGACATTATATATGTGAATTATGCAATGCTATCTTGTTGCAAGGCATTATATATGTGAATTATGCAATGCCATGCTGTTTAGCCAAGCTTCATATATGTGAATTATATCGTGCCGTCCTTTTTTTGTATTTCTCATTTCTTTTGTCGACAATGTTTATATATTCAACTGCTCTTCCTGTGCATCAGCCATTTGAATTGGTGATGGAGAAATCTGGAGTGAAAACAAGGTCTTCAGAGCAGACAATGCTACCTGGTGAAGCAGATATCTTGCTGGTTATAGATAGCTCTTCAGAGGAGGATTCAGAGGCAGATGACCAGTCCTATTATCCCCCTGAGGTGTATGCTCAAACTTGGCAGGGTTATATTACTCATATCATGCATATGTTGTATTGCCATGCTTAGTTTTTACATCATATACATGATATTGAATGCCATCTCCTTAGTTGACACATCATATATGCGATTGCCCTCTGCTCACTTCCTTAGTATAAAAATCATATATTTGAATTATATCATGCCATGATGTTTACATAGACAGCATGTATCTGAATTATGACATGCCAACGCATTTTCTAAAGACATAATATAGTTATATCATCTCATCCTGTTCACATAGTCATCATATTTTGAATTATGTCATTCTATCTATGAATTATATCATGCCATCATGTTTCCATCGACGGCATGTTTGTGATTTATGGCATGCCAACCACTTTAATAGACACATCGTATAGTTATATCATGTCATCCTGTTTACATAGTCATCATATTTTGAAGTATGTCATTCTATCCTGTTTAGTTAGCCATCATACATGTGAAATTGTGTCATGCTATCCTGTTTAATTAGCCATCATATATGTGAAATTATGTCCTGCTATTCTGTTTGGTTAGACAACATAAATGTGAATTATTTCATGCCCTATTTTCTTCCCTACTATCCATTGCACCTGTCTATCTTATAATGTCTGTACATTCAATTACTTTTCTTGTTTATCAGCCATTTCAATTGGAGGGGGTGATGGCAGTATCTGTGGGAGTAAAAACACGGTCTTCAGAAAAGATCGTGCTACCTGTCGATGGAGATAGAACCACGGTTGCACTTGCCCAAGAACCAGCCCCACCACACATAATCCAGACTCACGCAGATTGTACCCCTACCCAGTTGGACAGAGAACCAGCTACACCCCTTCTAACCCCAACCCCAGCAGATAGTAACCCAGTTCCCATTGACACAACACCGTCTCCACCACAGAGCACACAAACACGAGCAGTTAGTAAGGCAACTGCAGTGCCCAAAGCACGAGGACCACCACTCCGAACCCCAAGTCAACACTTAAAGCAAAAGAAGAATTGTTCTCAGGTCAGGTTCCATAGCTATGGTTCATACTACTTTGCTCTTGCATCACTGTATTTACTCATACCAACTAATTTCAAATTTGAAGGATGCAATTGAAACTCCAATGGCGCAACAGGTATGTTTTAAACCTGTTTCTTTAACGTGTTTGCTGTTGTAACTTGCTCTATGTTGATTTCAGTTTCAATTGAATAAACAGTTATATTCTCATGCCATGCACCTTACAAGTGTTGTTATTGCTGTGTAGTTTCCCACACTTATATTCCGTCTAAGCTGCTTTGTCTTAAATAGATATGATTTGAACTGTATCTATCTTGATTTGGCAACATAAACTAGAATGATATAGACCATACAGTGACTATACTACATAGATATATGTTTGTTTCATGCTGTTATCCTGTCCACCTTACTACTGAACTTGTTTACCAAAATGAGTTTCATATACTACATTGTAAACCTGTGATGTGTTTGTTTGTTTCTCTTTTAGAATGCGGATAAAATATTGGAGAAGAGTACCCCGTTATGCAATGGTACAGGAAGTAATGCAGATAAGGTTCAAGATAGTGAGACATCCCTGTTGGTCTCCAAGAAAGCTGATAAAAACTATATTGAAGACACTGAGACAACCCCAAAGTCCTGTCTTGATGTAGTGTTCGAGTTACTGGCTACTACTGCTGGCACCAGCTCTTCGAACTCGATGCCTGAATCAGTTCGGCTTCTTGAGTCTCAACTTTAAGTTGAAAGACATGGATTAGATGTTATGCGACAGGAAGCCGAAGGACTGAGGAAGTCCCTGCAGAATTCAGATGCATACTTTCTGGTGCAACAGCAAGTGTTGGAGGATTTAAGCGCCAAACAAGAGAAAGTTAATAAGCTTGCTAAGCATCTTGCCAGCATTATGGGTACCAAGGATATTGTTTCTTGAGCTCTTCTGAAGTGGTTTCAGTTCTGGACTTGTTTTGCTGTGACGTTTATATGCTGCTTTGTTCCCTTTATTTGCACTGGTGGCGAACTTTGATGCCCAGTGGATGTAATATGTGTAATAGCCGTGATAGCCTAGCGTAAGTTGCTTGCCTATTTATTTCCTTATTGTCTTGTTTATTTGTTTTCTTGTAGTCAGTGCAGTTCTTTTTCCGTGGTTTGCTAGTGGCCGCAATAACCTATTTTTTAAAACTAGGCCACATTAACCATGGGCTACATATTTACTGTAGTTAACATGGGCCTCCTACGGGCCGTAGAAACAATGGGCCTTCTAAGGGCCGTAGAAACAATGGGCCTTCTATGGGGCGTACAAACAATGGGCCTTATATGGACCGTAGACACAATGGGCCTTCTACGGGCCGTATCATCAATGGGCCTTCTACGGGCCGTATGATCGGTTGGCCAAACATGGGCCAATAACAGACCACATTATGGCCGTAAATGGGCTAGAGTTGAAATCGTCCGTTCATGGGCCGACCATAACGGGCCGTCATTAATCGGCCGTATTTGATGACGCTATGAAAATGGCCCAACGTATTAACGGGCCACAAATGGGCCGACTGTAACCACGGGCTGAATTTGGCCCACAAGCAGAAAATGACAGTAACGGGCCGAAAGTAAACGAATGCTGGAAATGAGCCCAAGAATAAATGGGCCCTGAGAAGGCCGAAAGATAACATGGGCTGGAAACGGCCCAACGGAATAATGGGCCGTTAATGGGTATAAAGTGATACACTGTTCATTACGGGCCAGTTTTACCACGGGCCGTTAGTGGGCCAAGGGTTACTAAGGGCCTCATATGGGCCGAAAGACGTCATGGGCCATACATGGGCCGGAAGTTAAAACGGGCTGGAATTATATTGGAGGGCCCAGATGACGCTACCGGGCCTAATTTGTATAGGCCGTAAACGGGCCCTGGGTTAGCGGGCTGTAAATGGGCTATATGCGAACAGGCCGTTAACAGGCTTGCCGTGGGCCGGCCCGCCACCTTTTGACCAAGTCAAAGGGGCCGGCCTTTTCATAGGAATGGGCCTCTGTTGGGCCGTGCCACGTGTCAACGTATCATAGGCGCTTTGGGTCCAATGAGTGGATGACATCTGTCGCAACGGCGAGCCGACACGTGTTCCCTCCAGCCAATGATGATTTTACACGTGGAAAATCTCCATTGGTCGAGGCTATTAATGGGTTATCGGATCCAAAACCGGACCCGATAGCTTAACAGTGCTCCGTTACGGTGGATGCCATGTGTTGATCACCCTTGACGAAAGCACTTCTGTGACGCGCGATTTATCGTCATGGAAGTGGACACTTCCGTGATGATAATTTTGGTAATGTCATGGAACACTTCTACGACAGCACAGGTATGACTATCTTGATTCTGTCATAAAATTGTCATGGATGTACATGCATGACAGAAAACGTGACCTACTGTGACAAACACGTATCATCACGGAAGTGTATTTTTTTTGTAGTGCCACTACGCTTCGCCACTGCCCGTGGAGGCAGTCGACGATGGAGATGAACAGTATCCAGTGGAGTCCCGTTTTGTGGTACGCAACACCCCTCCCGATGAACAGGACCCCTGTTTCGACCGTAGCGCCCCAACACAAGTCTGTTTCCTCTGTTTTACGGTACGCCACACCCCTCCCGATCAACGGGACCCCGTTTCGACCGTAGGAGGTCCATTTCCTCTGTTTTGCGGTACGCTAGACCCCTCCCGATGAACAGGATCCCATTTCGACCGTGGCCGGTCGAACACAAGGCTGTTTCCTCCGTTCTGCAGTACGCCAGCCCTCGTTTCCATCAGTTGTTCCGTCCAAGCCGGTTGGCTCCCGATGAACACGACAACGCATTCCGTTCTGACCCAGCCGGTTGCCTCCCCATGATCACGATGACGGTGCAGCTTCTCCGTTCTGACCCAGCCATGTACACGAGCCTTGGCCCTACGTATGCACGAGTAGGCATTCGAGACCCCGCCCGTATGTACGTACGTGGCTGTATTTACTTTCTTGCACCCTGGCCGCTGTACATACGTGTACATGCTACGTGCGCGCCTCTACTACGACACGTGCCCTTCCTTACACGGCCACGGTTCATCGCTGCAGCCTGTAGACAGACCGATCGACCAGTATGTACGTACACGTTCGCCACCAGAATGACAACGCTACGTACGCTTCGACCAGGTGGGTCCAACTGTGAGGCACTTCCTTGCATGCGAAGATGTAGCTGGTGGGTCCCAGCAGTCAGGGGGCAAATCATTTTTTTGTCCGTAATATGGATGCACTTCCTTGCGTGCGAAGATGTAGCTGGTGGGTCCCAGCAGTCAGGGGGAAACATTTTTTTTCACGAAATACGGTGGCCCGTCCGGTAGGTCCCTACTGTGAGGTGGAGGAATCATTATTTTGCCCGTAATAAGGAGGTATTTCCTTGCCGTAGCCGTGGACCCAGCTGTCAGCCTCTCCACATACATTACTCTTCCGATGGAAGTTGTTCGTTGACCACATTGACCACGCTGTGCCGAGAGCACCAGGGCGGTGGACGACGACGAGGCCTAGGAAGGGGACGACGCGGAGCCGGGGAAGACACGTCAGTGGATGCCCACGCGGAGGGGAGTATGTGGGTTGACTGCTTCGGCTGCGGTGTGAGGCTACCGTCGCCGGAGAATAATAGGAGGTGTGGGTGAGTATAGAGGGATGGCATGGCCAGCGGTGGCAGCACAGCTGGCCACGGGAGGCAGGAGCAGGCGGCACGGCCGACGCTTGTTTGGGCGGCTGGAGCAAGAAGATCAGAGGTTGAAGAAGCATTGCAGCCGTTGGATGGACATCGTACGGTCACTGGAGCTAGAATCGTTCATATTGACTAAGTTGACAAAGCCCTCCATCCCCGTCAACTTAGTAGGCCCACAAGTCATCCTCCCATTATGCTGGGTCCCAGCTAGCAGGTGGAGCCTTCATTTTTTTGTGCGTAATAAGGAAGCACTTCCTTGCCTGGGAAGATATAGCTGGTGGGTCCGAGCTGTCAGTGGCTGGAACGTTTTTTTCGTGAAATACAGAGGCCCTTTCGGTTGGTCCCAGATGTCAGGTGGAGGAATCATTATTTTGCGCGTAATAAGGAGGCATTTCCTTGTGTGCGGCCGTGGACCCAGCTGTCATCATCTCCACGTACAGTCCACTTCCGATGGATGTCGTTAGTTGACCACGCCGTGCCGAGAGCACCAGGGCGGTGGAGGACAGCGAGGCTGTCAGCGTTCTGGGAACGGGGGTCCCCAGTCTTGCCTGCCTACGGCTCACAGCGTGGCCAAGCAGCAGGCCGTACGGCCCATCTTCGTCAACAAGGCACCCAAGACCCTCGCGAGGGTCCAAGCCTCGAGAGGCGGACGACGCAAGACCTCCTCTGGAGTGGCCTAGCCAGGCAGGCTCACGAGGAGTGGAGATATCAAGGCAAGGCAAACCTCACGAGGCTCTCGTGACGTGAGCCATGACGAACGGTACCAGGCGGGTGCCAGGCGGGCGCCAGTGCGCGCAGCATCCCTATTTCCTCTTTGGTGCTAAGGAGGCCAGCGCGGGCGAAGAGTACCGAGGCATTAGGCAAAGGTTGCCATATTGGTGCAACGAGACCAAGAACAAGAGGACGGCAAGGCGGAGGTCATCGTGGAGCCCAAGATGGCGTCACCCCAGAGCTTTTCGCAGGCGAAGACCCCTTTTGTCAGGATAGCTTGTACTAGCTGCCCCCCTTCAAATTTGCCCGCCGTTGTTGGCTCCCTTCCCGCTCGATATTTGGAAGAGGACCAGGGCCCCTATAAATAGGACTAGCCACCACAGTAGGAGGCAACTGATCCCGAACTGGTTCTGATCATCCTCAACTACACAAGCACAAGAACACCCCAACCTCAGGAGGCTGTTCTTCCCTTGTACTGTTCATCATCAGCCCAAGAGGCAATCCACCACCACCACACCGGAGTAGGGTATTACACCACGACGGTGGCCCGAACCAGTATAAACCTTGTCTCTTTCTGTGTTGCGAGTTCGGCGAGTTCGTCCACAAGATCTTAGCGAGCTAGAGCGTAGATCGGTAGGAGGGAGAGACTTCGCGCGCACCCCAGTGTTCGAACCTTAAGGGTTTGCCGGAACCACACATCCGACATTTGGCGCGCCAGGTAGGGGTGCGCTGTGACACCCAAAAAATTATTTGGCTTTTTCAAACTTTTATTTTATTTTGAGGAGGGTATTTAAATTTTCTTCTAAAGAACCCACCCTCTCAAAAACTTTCTTTATGGCAAGAGTTTTATTTGGATTCACCCAAGACTTGATTTTTTTGGTCTTGGAGGTTTTTCCCTTTTTATTTGGATTCAAACCAAAATGCTTTTCACTTGGAAAAATGTCTTTTGAAAATTCCTTTGAAAAGCCCTATGGCTTTTGGAATGATCCTTTTCCACTTTCAAAAAAATCTCTCTTGCCATGACCTAAGTGTAAATCCCCTCCCATAAACCTTTCCCCACCTTTGGATCATGGTGTACCTCAACTACAGCAAGTTGAACCTCTCCATATATTTATTTTTCCATTTATTTCTCATCAAAAACAATTCATGCCTTCTATCTTGATCCTTGGAGGTTTTCAAAGGAGCTACCCTTTCTGTTTTGATTTTTGCCCCCAAACCAATTTCCCTACCTAGTCCTTTGAGCCCTCAACCAGGATCCATGAAGATCCACTGGTCTCCAGTTCAAAATTTTCAAACTACACTTGCTGCAAGTTTGGACCTCATTTGCCAAATTTGATGAAATTCATTCAAATCCTTCTCCTAAAAATCTGAGAAAAATCAGGCAGCCTCTGGGTGCATTGAGAGGTCACCTCACCAAGTCCCAGCTCCAGGAAAATTTTCCTTGCCAAATCATTTCATCGAACACCTGCTGGACACTGTTTCTATAATGTTCAGTCAAGTTCAGTTAACAGTGTCTGAAACTACTATCGTTTCTTCAGTGTCCGTTGTCGATCTTGCCAGTGCCCCGGCGTCGCCGTGCTTCCTGTCCCCTCCCCCTTGTCCTCTGCACCGCACGAGCGCCTGGAAGGTTGCGGGCGTCGGTGACGAGCAGGAGGAGGTGCGCCGCCCCGTGACCGACGGCAGCGGCGGCTTTGTGGCCATCCACTCCCCAGTGGGCGCTGCCACCCTCGTCGTGAACTGCCAGGCGCGGAGCGCGCTCTCGGCCGCCGCCGTGCCCGTATGGCCACCCCGACGAAGACCGGCGCCATTACGCCAAGACCGACCAAGTTTAGCAGTGGAACAGGACCAGTAACTCTCACTGATGCTGCCTGGCCACCTAAACCCCCTGCCCAACCACTGCCTCGCCGTAATCGCTCGCCGGAGATTTTCCGTTCACGGCCACCCCCTCGAGCCGCCTATAAATAGAGGCCCCGAGCTCCACCTCGAACCCACACCACCTCTGCACACCTCCAACACCACGCCTAGCCACTGGAAGAGCCCCGAGGGAGCCTTCTTCCCCAGCTCCGGCCGCCGCGACCCGCCACGGGATCCAGCTCGATTCGCTCCCGTACGTGCACCACTGCCTCTCATCTCTTGCCAGTAGTTCCCTTATGCATCCACCCTCCTGACCCGCGCTTCAATTCGGAGTTTGCAGCACCCACCGGAGTTCCCCACCATCGCCTGAGCCGCCGTCCGCCGGAGAAAGTGTCGCCGTCGACGTGGTGCTCTCCGACGACCAAGTCCACCACCCACCGACGCGGAAGGACACGCTGAACCTCTTGGTACACTCCGATCTCCCTGACTCGCCGTGGTTCGACGCCGGCGACCACCGCAGCCTTCGGGCGCCGGCGAGGATTTGAACCTGACATGTGGGACCCCCACGTCAGCCTCTCTTCTTTCTCTCCCCGAAGCGCTTTCTGTTGGCGCCTTCGGGAAAGTACGTTTTCTCTGTGGGCTGGCGCGTTTCTCTTCGAACCGTTTTCTGTTTTCTCAGTTAAGTCCCTGGTTCTTTTCTGTTTCATCACAAATTGGTCCCTGGACAAAAACCCTTATAACTTTTTAATAAAAAGTGATTTTTGAGTGATTCTTTTTCTGACAGTCTTATATTTTTGTCTAGTTTTTTATAGGATTTATTTGGAAATTTTTTGAGACAACTTTTATGCACGCGTTGGTTTTCACGCTAGTATACTTTCTCGCTATACCGTAGGTTCCACAAGAGGTGATGGAGCCGCGAACTTCGCCGAGCTAGACTCCGACTTCTCCGAACCAGGCAAGCATGTTTGAACCTTTGATATGATAGGTGTTTTGCATGTTTGCCTGAAAGGTTGTGCATGGCATATGAGCATCGTTGAGTATCTCGTTGCATGTAAGGCAACTACCCGTGTGTTCCGAAGTTACTATGATCTCTGATGAGAGATGGCCTAGTCATGTGGTGACATGAAGGGCAGTAAGGTGGTACTGTTGTAGCATGCCAGCCTTACGTCATCTGATAAATTCCGACGTTAACGTGGACGGAGTCACGTTATCGTTCTTCCCCCTTCCGTGCTACCACATGTTTTCTGCCAGAATGCGGTTTAGTAAGTTGTTAACCTCTTTCCGTCTACACACCAAATAGAGGGGCCGGGATGAGGGTTCCATGGCCCTGGATTAAAGCCAGTCATCCGGTCAGGGGGCATGGGTGTTTCCGGTTGGGACCGAGAGGGGGGCACCCCTTAGAGCGCGCGTATATAAATTTGATCCCATGGTACGCGAGGTTGTAGCCTCCCCGTCTAAAGGTTTTTCTTGAACGTTGCCGAGGGTGATTCCTGGCTTCGGAATGTTGAATGGGTGTGTACTGGTTAGATGTGTTTCTTCCAAAACACCGTAAACAGAACTAGTCCCCGTGACTACTGAAATCCGTTGGCTGTGGTTAAAGTACAAACTCTGCAGAGTCAAATCCTTCCGAGTCATCGTATCCATGGTCAAGTAACGTGATCAAGGTATCCATGTCTATGTCAAATCCTCGTGGTATACTCTTTCCCCGGTAAATAAGCTTGAGCGGTAAACTTGGTTGAACGTTATTCCTGTGGATGGACTAACCCTGTTGTTTATCTCATATCTGAACATTCCCTTGTTGTGGTATTAAAGTCATGAACTACTAAATTATCAAGTTATGAAATATAAGCCCTTTATGTGATGTCGCTCAGACGTCCGACTATGGCATGTTTGTCTTTTCCTTTCAATATAATCCCTTTATGTGATGTCGCTCAGACGTCCGACTGTGGCATGTTTGTCTTTTCCTTTCAATATAAGCCCTTTACGTGATGTCGCTCAGACGTCCGACTGTGGCATGTTTGTCTTTTCCCTTTCAATATAAGCCCTTTATGTGATGTCGCTCAGACGTTCGACTGTGGCATGTTTGTATTTTACCTTCAATATAAGCCCTTTATGTGATGTCGCTCAGACGTCCGACTGCGGCACGCACTGTCATTTATTTTCTGTGATAAGCCCTTTATGTGGTGTCGCCTTGACGCCCGACTGCGGCATTATTATTCTTGCATTTTCCTCTCGAGGAGTCATTCAGACACTCGTTTGGCACTCAGTATTTTATTTTGGGATTTCGGGAGGACTACCGCCCGACTTCTCTTTTATTTCCCACGCATTATTATCCCTCTGTATGAGTGCACTTGTTAATCTGTTCATATGCATCATGTTTACATTTGTTATATCTTATGTCCAAACTGTCTTGCGAGTACTTTCATAGTACTCACCTGGCTTGTTGATTTGGCCAGATGTTGACGAAGGCGATCTCATGGATGAAGAGTTTGATAGTGAGTCCGACGCCTAGAGGAGTCCCAGTCAGCCCCGTGCGATCCTGGATATTGGTCACTTGTATTATATACGCTTCCGCCACCCGCAATAAGTCTCCTCGAGCCTCACTCGGACGCTCGATGAGTTGTTAGTTTCAGGAGTCATGTCACCCACTTCGCGGTGATATTTCCACCACCGCTTTTATCGTGAGTTAGTAGTTATGCCACCCTAACCGCTGTTATGTTTTATCGGCGTGTTTGTAATAAATTGTTGAGCAGTCTCCGCTCAACCTTGTATTATATTCAGTACTCCTGGTATTTTCTTCTGTGATCAATATTTTGTCTACCAGTAAGAAGGAATTCTTCTCTACTGGTCCGTAAAAGGGATCGGTTTCTCAATAAATATTTTTATTGGAAAACCGGTCGTGACAAGCTTGGTACCAGAGCCAGGCTGACTGTAGGAAGCCACTAGGTGCGATCGCTAATCGGTTATTAGCGTCCTTTGTGCTTTTTCAGCTTTTTTTGCAAATGTAGCTATTTTCTGTTGGTCATCATAAATTTATGACATGACTACTCAGAATTTTTGCCTACTTTTGTAGATGGCTGGCAGCAGCTGTGAGACTCGAGTGTTCACGAACGTGCCCGAGGGGTTTGTCAAACTCCTCGTCTCCATCACCAAGCTCGCGATCGGGCCAGCGACTCGTCCGGAGTTCACGTTTACCAGCACAAGCTCAGCGACGACGTGTCTATGCACCAGGCCGTGGTGCAATTCAAGGGAGGACGTTCTGCGTCTCGCCACTTCCGTTTTGTGGGAAGGGCCATGCCTACGGAGAGGCATGCCATGCAGATGGCTGCCCGTGAGGCGATAGCTTGCCTTCGGGACATTCTTCCTATGATGAAGACTCGTCGCTACCGCTACCTCCCATGTCATGTGCCGTATACTTGTCACTATGCATTCGCCTGCCATAGGGGAGAGCGAGATGAAGCCATCGAGATGGTTGTTGAGTACCTCAAGGCTCTGGAGGAATCTTTCGACAACCTCATGGACGATCTTGTGGCTGCCCGCATGGACTTAGTTCGGGGCGGTCCTGCCAGCAGGAAGGAGCTGCTCCACATGGCACCGCCTCTGACATTCGTCTCGTCCTCAGCATCTTATGCACGGGCCATTTTAGCCACTGCTCGCCGTCTGCCTACCACTGAGGAGTTCGACCGAGTCATCGCTCCTACTCTAGTCAGAGCTGCACCGCCTGCCGCACCCGCACTACCGCCTGTCGCACCCGCGCCATCACCGCAGCGCAGTGCTTCGCCCCAGGAGCCTGCTAGAGAGGAGGTGGAGGTTGAGTCTCCTGCACCGCTGAGTCTTGCCCTCGGGAAGGGAAAGGACATCGTCACCATCTCCGACTGAGAGCGCCGAGTAGCCGCGCGTTATGTCTGCATGTATGATATGTTTTATCTGTACGTTAGTTTGTAGTAGTTGTGTGCGCTGCATCCCAGAGGAGTGGGCTAGTCTAAATAACATGTCAGGAATGTGTACGCACATCCTGAGTGTTGTATCGTATGTTTGCGTTTCGCGTGTAAGATATGTGCTAAGCAGTTCTTCTCCGTGCGAAATCGTTTATGTTTTCTTGAAAAATCTTGAGGTCTTTCAAATTTTATTTTTTGCCTTTGCAAGATTTTCCTTGTGCCACACAGTTCTTCTCATGAATTTTGCAAAATAATACCCCAGACTGGAAAAATGTCTCGTCCGTGGACTCGTCCATGCCCAATCAGCCAGAAGAAGTTTATGGGACACAGACTAGCAACAACTTCACTCAGGGACAGTCCAGTCAACAGGACAGCGAGGCAGCCTTATCTCAAATATGCCGCCTCTTCGAACAAAGCCAGCAACAGCACCAAGAGATGATGAATCACGTCATCAATATGGGAAACCACCGTGAGCCCTATCAACCACACTCCAAGTTGTCTAAGTTACAGAAGACTCGCCCTCCAACGTTTGCTCACACTGATAGGCCACTTGAAGCTGATGATTGGCTTCGTGACATCGAGAGAAAACTGATTATTGCTCAGTGCTCAGATCATGAGAAGGTGCTTTATGCACCTCACTACCTCACTGGAGCAGCTGCAGCATGGTGGGAAAACTTCCTACACATGCATCCCAGTGAACACAACATCACCTGGGAAGAGTTTAAGGAAGGCTTTCGTGGGGCACACATCCCCAGGAGCATCATAAAAATCAAGAAGAGAGAATTTGATGACCTCAAGCAAAGAGGCATGTCAGTGACAGAATACAACGGTCAGTTTACCCAGCTATCTCGTTATGCCTACGACGAGCACATGACAGAGAACAAGAGGATGGAAAAATTCTTGGACGGCCTGGCACCGGCACTAAGATGCCAACTGTTTGTACACACTTTCCCGGATTTTAAAACTCTGGTTGACAAGGCCATTACCTTGGAGAATGAGCGCCGTAGTCTGGAAGATATCCGTAAGCGAAAGAGGGATAAGACGACCCTTGCTCGCAACAACCGAAGCAAGACTAATGTTCAGAGGACTGAAGCAAGGAAATCCACGACTACTGCTGTAAGGCCAACCAGGCAGTTTCATTCCAGGGACAAGGACTTCACATACCATCCAGGGGTCACTTGCTATGCTTGTGGTGAAGAAGGGCACTATGCCAAACAGTGCCCAAAGCCAAGGAACTCAGCCCCCAAACCGAACAATGGTGGGAACAATCCAGCCCCCAAGCGCAACAACTTCAATCCCAACAACAACCACAGGAAGGGTCACCTGAACCATGTGACCAAGGAAGAAGCGCAGAATGCCCCAGACATCATGCTCGGTACGTTCCCTGTCAACACAGTACCTGCCACGGTTTTGTTTGATTCTGGAGCTTCCCATTCGTTCGTTTTGAAGAATTTTGTTTTGCAACATGGTTTTCCGATGCTTCCCTTGGAAAAATCTATGATCATCAAGTCCCCCGGAAATAAGCAGATCGCTCAGAGTTACTGCCAAGGAGTGATCATTGAGTTCGAAGGACTAAAGTTCCAAGCTAACCTCATCGTGTTGGAAAATAAAGGACTGGATGTCATTTTAGGGATGGACTGGTTAACCACCAACAAAGGATTCATTGATTGTTTCAATCGGACAGTGATCCTCACCCATCATCACGGCAAGACAATTAAGGTTACAGCTCAAGAGAGACCACGGTCACGGCAACCAAAATTTAACAAAGTGGACATTTCAGAACTGAGAAAAGTTCCAGTGGTGTGCGAGTTTCCAGACGTATTTCCTGAAGAACTACCAGGCATGCCACCAGACCGAGAGATAGAATTCAGCATTGAACTAGCACCTGGCACTGCTCCCATCTATAAGAAACCTTATAGAATGGCACCCTCAGAATTGGTAGAATTGAAGAAGCAGATAAAGGAATTATTGGACAAGGGATTTATTCGAGCCAGCTCCTCACCATGGGGTTCGCCAGTATTATTCGCCAAGAAAAAAGATGGGACACTGAGACTATGTATAGACTATCGAGCTCTCAATATGGTCACCATCAAAAACAAATATCCGATGCCACGGATAAATGATTTGTTTGACCAGCTCACACAAGCCAAGGTGTTCTCAAAAATTGATTTGAGATCGGGATATCATCAATTGAAAGTACGGACAGAAGATATCCCTAAAACAGCATTCACCTCCAGATACGGATTATATGAGTTCACAGTGATGCCTTTTGGATTAACGAACGCCCCCGCATATTTTGTCCACCTCATGAACAAAGTGTTTATGAAATTCATGGACAAATTTGTTGTGGTGTTCATTGACGATATTCTGGTTTACTCAAGGACACCAGAAGAGCATGCTGAGCATCTCAGAATTGTTTTGGGAGAATTAAGGAAACATCAGTTGTACGCCAAATTTAGCAAGTGTGAATTTTGGCTAAGGCAAGTTGGTTTCCTAGGCCATATATTAACCCAAGAAGGCGTAGCCGTAGACCCAGAAAAGGTCAAAGCCATACTTGACTGGAAACCACCAGCCAACGTGACAGATGTGCGGAGTTTCCTTGGAATGGCCGGATATTACAGAAGATTTATTGAAGGATTCTCCACTGTGGCAAAACCAATGACACAGTTGCTCAAGAAAGACAAGAAATTCGTATGGACGGAAGCATGCGAGAAAAGCTTCCAAGGACTCAAGAAGAAACTAACAACCGCACCGGTCTTAACCATGCCAGACATACACAAGAGTTTTGAAGTATATTGTGACGCATCCCGGAAGGGTCTCGGATGTGTGCTGATGCAGGATGGCAAAGTTGTCGCGTATGCCTCCAGGCAACTGCGGAAACATGAGGAAAATTACCCAACACACGACTTGGAGCTAGCAGCAGTCATCCATGCACTCAAGGAGTGGAGGCACTTTCTGTTGGGAAATCGCTGTGAAATATATACGGACCATAAGAGCCTTAAATATATTTTCACACAGCCAGAGCTAAATTTACGCCAACGACGCTGGTTGGAATTGGTCAAGGACTATGATGTCGGCATTCACTACCATCCAGGGAAAGCAAATGTAGTGGCAGATGCCCTTAGTCGGAACCCCAGCCCGGATGACGACAGTCCACGAAACTTGAGGCCTGAGTTTCAGCAAGAGTTCGCTAGACTCAACATGGTGTTAGTCTCTGAGGGCACCGTATCAAATCTGGAGATACAACCCACCCTAGTGGAACAAATTAAGAAGGCTCAACAGGGACATCCCAGCATCGAGGGCATAAAGAGGAAAATGAACCTTGGCAAGGCTTCAGAGTTCGTCACAGACAGTGAAGGAATATTATGGTACGGAGACAGACTTTGCGTACCTAACATTGAGGAACTCAAGCAACAAATCCTAACCGAAAGCCACACCGCTCCATACTCGATCCACCCTGGAGGAACCAAAATGTACAAAGACATTCAGGAAAGATTTTGGTGGCACGGTATGAAAAGAGATATAGCCGCATTTATTGCTTGTTGCGATTCATGTCAGCGCATCAAGGCCGAGCATCAAAAGCCAGCAGGGCTACTCCAGCCAAACAGGATACCGGAGTGGAAATGGGATGAAATAGGAATGGACTTCATCGTTGGACTACCTCGATCATAACGCGGTAATGATGCCATATGGGTCATCACAGATAGGCTAACCAAGGTAGCCCATTTCATCCCCGTGAAGACAACCTACTCCACACAAAGGCTAGCCAAGCTTTATCTCTCCCGTATAGTCTGTATGCATGGAGTCCCAAAGACTATAATATCCGACCGAGGCACTCAATTTGTCTCTAAATTCTGGGATCACTTACAACAAGCTCTAGGCACGCAACTAGCTTTCAGTACAGCGTACCACCCTCAGACTGATGGAAAAACGGAACGTGTGAACCAAATCCTAGAGGACATGCTGAGAGCCTGTGTGCTCACCTATGGATCCAGTTGGGAAGGAAGTTTGCCATACGCCGAGTTTGCTTACAACAACAGTTACCAAGCCAGCTTACAAATGGCACCCGTTGAAGCATTGTACGGACGAAGGTGTCGTACCCCACTGAATTGGTCAGAGACAGGTGACAGTCGTATCTTCGGCCCAGACATGCTAAAGGAGGCCGAGGAGAAAGTTAAGCAGATCAGGGACAGACTCAAGACAGCACAAAGCCGACAAAAGATCTACTACGATCAAAAACATCGTGAGGTCAGCTTTGAACCCGGTGATTCCGTATACCTACGAGTGTCTCCTATGAGGGGCCTGCAACGATTCAAAATTAAGGGGAAGCTAGCCCCGAGATTTATTGGACCATTCGGTATAGTGGCACGAAGAGGCACAGTGGCCTACAAACTAGACCTACCCAAGGAGCTGTCAGACGTCCATGACGTGTTCCACGTCTCACAATTGAGAAAATGTGTAAGTAACCCGGAGAAGCATGTATCTCACGAAGTCATTGATGTGCAACCAGACCTCACCTACAGAGAGCGGCCAGTAATTTTTTTGGAAGAGTCTGAAAGAAGGACCCGTCAGAAAACAACAAATTTTTTCAAAGTTCAGTGGAGCAACCACACTGAGGATGAAGCTACATGGGAAAGGGAAGATTTTCTCCAGGCAGAGTATCCATATCTATTTGAGGATCAACTGAAATCTCGAGGACGAGATTTTTCCTAAGGGGGTAGGTGTTGTGACACCCAAAATTTTATTTGGCATTTTCAACCTTTTAAATTATTTTGAGGAGGGTATTTAAATTTTCTTCTAAAGAACCCACCCTCTCAAAAACTTTCTTTATGGCAAGAGTTTTATTTGGATTCACCCAAGACTTGATTTTTTGGTCTTGGAGGTTTTTCCCCTTTTATTTGGATTCAAACCAAAATGCTTTTCACTTGGAAAAATGTCTTTTGAAAATTCCTTTGAAAAGCCCTATGGCTTTTGGAATGATCCTTTTCCACTTTCAAAAAAATCTCTCTTGCCATGACCTAAGTGTAAATCCCCTCCCATAAACCTTTCCCCACCTTTGGATCATGGTGTACCTCAACTACAGCAAGTTGAACCTCTCCATATATTTATTTTTCCATTTATTTCTCATCAAAAACAATTCATGCCTTCTATCTTGATCCTTGGAGGTTTTCAAAGGAGCTACCCTTTCTGTTTTGATTTTTGCCCCCAAACCAATTTCCCTACCTAGTCCTTTGAGCCCTCAACCAGGATCCATGAAGATCCACTGGTCTCCAGTTCAAATTTTTCAAACTACACTTGCTGCAAGTTTGGACCTCATTTGCCAAATTTGATGAAATTCATTCAAATCCTTCTCCTAAAAATCTGAGAAAAATCAGGCAGCCTCTGGGTGCAGTGAGAGGTCACCTCACCAAGTCCCAGCTCCAGGAAAAATTTTCTTCTTGCCAAATCATTTCATCGAACACCTGCTAGACACTGTATCTATAATGTTCAGTCAAGTTCAGTTAACAGTGTCTGAAACTACTGTCGTTTCTTCAGTGTCCGTTGTCGATCTCGCCAGTGCCCCGGCGTCGCCGTGCTTCCTGTCCCCTCCCCCTTGTCCTCTGCACCGCACGAGCGCCTGGAAGGTTGCGGGCATCGGCGACGAGCAGGAGGAGGTGCGCCGCCCCGTGACCGACGGCAGCGGCGGCTTTGTGGCCACCAGAGAGAGGCGCAGCGCAGACGGCGTCGCCCAGCGCTGCCCAAGCCACCGGAGGTCGCCGCGTGGCCATCCACTCCCCAGTGTGCACTGCCACCCTCGTCGTGAACTGCCAGGCGCGGAGCGCGCTCTCTGCCGCCGCCGTGCCCTTACGGCCACCCCGACGAAGACCGGCGCCATTACGCCAAGCCCGACCAAGTTTAGCAGTGGAACGGGACCAGTAACTCTCACTGATGCTGCCTGGCCACCTAAACCCCCTGCCCAACCACTGCCTTGCCGTAATCGCTCGCCGAAGATTTCCTGTTCACGGCCACCCCCTCGAGCCGCCTATAAATAGAGGCCCCGAGCTCCACCTCGAACCCACACCACCTCTGCACACCTCCAACACCACGCCTAGCCACTGGAAGAGCCCCGAGGGAGCCTTCTTCCCCAGCTCCGGCCGCCGCGACCCGCCACGGGATCCAGCTCGATTCGCTCCCGTGCGTGCACCACTGCCTCTCATCTCTTGCCAGTAGTTCCCTTATGCATCCACCCTCCTGACCCGCGCTTCAATTCGGAGTTTGCAGCACCCACCGGAGTTCCCCACCATCGCCCGAGCCGCCGTCCGCCGGAGAAAGTGTCGCCGTCGACGTGGTGCTCTCCGACGACCAAGTCCACCACCCATCGATGCGGAAGGACACGCTGAACCTCTTGGTACACTCCGATCTCCCTGACTCGCCGTGGTTCGACGCCGGCGACCACCGCAGCCTTCGGGCGCCAGCGAGGATTTGAACCTGACATGTAGGACCCCCACGCCAGCCTCTCTTCTTTCTCTCCCCGGAGCATTTTCTGTTGGCGCCTTCGGGCAAGTACGTTTTCTCTGTGGGCTGGCGCGTTTCTCTTTGAACCGTTTTCTGTTTTCTCAGTTAAGTCCCTGGTTCTTTTCTGTTTCATCATAGATTGGTCCCTGGACAAAAACCCCTATAACTTTTTAATAAAAAGTGATTTTTGAGTGATTCTTTTTCTGACAGTCTTATATTTTTGTCTAGTTTTTTATAGGATTTATATGGAAATTTTTTGAGACAACTTTTATGCACGCGTTGGTTTTCACGCTAGTATACTTTCTCGCTATACCGTAGGTTCCGGAAGAGGTGACGGAGCCGGGAACTTCGCCGAGCTAGACTCCGACTTCTCCGAACCAGGCAAGCATGTTTGAACCTTTGATACGATAGGTGTTTTGCATGTTTGCGTGAAAGGTTGTGCATGGCATATGAGCATCGGTGAGTATCTCGTTGCATGTAAGGCAACTACCCGTGTGTTCCGAAGTTACTATGATCTCTGATGAGAGATGGCCTAGTCATGTGGTGACATGAAGGGCAGTAAGGTGGTACTGTTGTAGCATGCCAGCCTTACGTCATCCGATAAATTCCGACGTTAACGTGGACGGAGTCACGTTATCGTTCTTCCCCCTTCCGTGCTACCACATGTTTTCTGCCAGAATGCGGTTTAGTAAGTTGTTAACCTCTTTTCGTGTACACACCAAATAGATGGGCCGGGATGAGGGTTCCATGGCCCTGGATTAAAGCCAGTCATCCGGTCAGGGGGCATGGGTGTTTCCGGTTGGGACCGAGAGGGGGGCACCCCTTAGAGCGCGCGTATATAAATTTGATCCCATGCTACGCGAGGTTGTAGCCTCCCCGTCTCAAGGTTTTTCTTGAACGTTGCCGAGGGTGATTCCTGGCTTCGGAATGTTGAATGGGTGTGTACTGGTTAGATGTGTTTCTTCCAAAACACCGTAAACGGAACTAGTCCCCGTGACTACTGAAATCCGTTGGCTGTGGTTAAAGTACAAACTCTGCAGAGTCAAATCCTTCCGAGTCATCGTATCCATGGTCAAGTAACGTGATCAAGGTATCCATGTCTATGTCAAATCCTCGTGGTATACTCTTTCCCCGGTAAATAAGCTTGAGCGGTAAACTTGGTTGAACGTTATTCCTGTGGATGGACTAACCCTGTTGTTTATCTCATATCTGAACATTCCCTTGTTGTGGTATTAAAGTCATGAACTACTAAATTATCAAGTTATGAAATATAAGCCCTTTATGTGATGTCGCTCAGACGTCCGACTGTGGCATGTTTGTCTTTTCCTTTCAATATAATCCCTTTATGTGATGTCGCTCAGACGTCCGACTGTGGCATGTTTGTCTTTTCCTTTCAATATAAGCCCTTTATGTGATGTCGCTCAGACGTCCGACTGTGGCATGTTTGTCTTTTCCCTTTCAATATAAGCCCTTTATGTGATGTCGCTCAGACGTCCGACTGTGGCATGTTTGTCTTTTACCTTCAATATAAGCCCTTTATGTGATGTCGCTCAGACGTCTGACTGCGGCACGCACTGTCATTTATTTTCTGTTATAAGCCCTTTATGTGGTGTCGCCTTGACACCCGACTACGACATTATTATTCTTGTATTTTCCTCTCGAGGAGTCATTCAGACACTCGTTTGGCACTCAGTATTTTATTTTGGGATTTCGGGAGGACTACCGCCCGACTTCTCTTTTATTTCCCACGCATTATTATCCCTCTGTCTGAGTGCAGTTGTTAATCTGTTCATATGCATCATGTTTACATTTGTTATATCTTATGTCCGAACTGTCTTGCGAGTACTTTCATAGTACTCACCCGGCTTGTTGATTTGGCCAGATGTTGACGAAGGCGATCTCATGGATGAAGAGTTTGATAGTGAGTCCGACGCCTAGAGGAGTCCCAGTCAGTCCCGTGCGATCCTGGATATTGGTCACTTGTATTATATACGCTTCCGCCACCCGCAATAAGTCTCCTCGAGCCTCACTCCGACGCTCGATGAGTTGTTAGTTTCAGGAGTCATGTCACCCACTTCGCGGTGATATTTCCACCACCGCTTTTATCGTGAGTTAGTAGTTATGCCACCCTATCCGCCGTTATGTTTTATTGGCGTGTTTGTAATAAATTGTTGAGCAGTCTCCGCTCAACCTTGTATTATATTCAGTACTCCTTGTATTTTCTTCTGTGATCAAGATTTTGTCTACCAGTAAGAAGGAATTCTTCTCTACTGGTCCGTAAAAGGGATCGGTTTCTCAATAAATATTTTTATTGGAAAACCGGTTGTGACATGCGCCGGAGCTTCTTCTCCGCCAGTCAGCTCTCCGACGCTCACCGGCCACGATGTCTGGCGACCCAAGGGCTGGCTCCGACCGCTGGACAGCCTGGCCGGCCCGGACAGCACCGCCTGCCCATGAAGGTCTCGACCCCGCACTCCAAGCGGCACGGGCGCCGCCAAACTCCGCCGGGCGCGGACAGCGCGGCCAGGCGTCATCCACCCTCACCCCGCGGCAAGTACGGGCCGGCGCAAGAGTGGTGAGTCACGCCGCAGCTACGGCGCCGCACTCACGGCGGGAGCAAGCAAACATGCGGGCGGCACTCTTGGTGGCAAGGGAGCTGCTGCGATGCACGCTGATGGAGAGCGGCTGCGACACACTGCTTGAGCGTGTTGCCAAGCTGCTGGACGCAGAGGCGTCGAGAGCACCACCCTTCTGCTATCGACTTCCTCCCCAGGCCACTGCAGGGCCGCGCGGTCAACCTCACCACATCTGACATTTGGCGCGTCAGGTAGGGGTGCGCCGGAGCTTCTTCTGCGCCAGTCAGCTCTCCTACGCTCACTGGCCATGATGTCTGGCGACCCAAGGGCTCGCTCTGACCGCTGGGCAACCTGGCCCGCCCGGACAGCGCCGCCTGCCCATGAAGGTCTCGACCCCGCACTCCAAGCAGCACGGGCGCCGCCAAACTCCGCCGGGTGCGGACAACGCGGCCAGGCGTCATCCACCCTCACCCCGCGGCAAGTACGGGCCGCGACAAGAGTGGCGAGTCACGCCGCAGCAACGGCGCTGCACTCACGGCGGGAGCAAGCAAACATGCGGGCGGCACTCACGGTGGCAAGAGAGCTGCTGCAATGCAGGCTGATGGAGAGCGGCCGGGACACGCTGCTTGAGCGTGTTGCCGAGCTGCTGGACGCAGCGGTGTCGGGAGCACCACCCTTCTGCTATCGACTTCCTCCCCAGGCCACTGCAGGGCCGCGCGGCGAACCTCACCACATCCGACATTTGGCACGCCAGGTAGGGGTGCGCCGGAGCTTCTTCTCCGCCAGTCAGCTCTCCGACGCTCACTGGCCATGATGTCTGGCAACCCAAGGGCTGGCTCCGACCGCTGGGCAGCTTGGCCGGCCCGGACAGCGCCGCCTGCCCATGAAGGTCTCGACCCCGCACTCCAAGCGGCACGGGTGCCGCCAAACTCCGCCGGGTGCGGACAGCACGACCAGGCGTCATCCACCCTCACCCCGCGACAAGTACGGGCAGCGGCAAGAGCGGCGAGTCATGCCGCAGCAACGGTGCCGCACTCACGGCGGGAGCAAGCAAACATGCGGGCGGCACTCACGGTGGCAAGGGAGCTGCTGCGATGCAGGCTGATGGAGAGCGGCCGGGACACGCTGCTTGAGCGTGTTGCCGAGCTGCTGGACGCAGAGGCGCTAGGAGCACCACCCTTCTGCTATCGACTTCCTCCCCAGGCCGCTGCAGGGCCGCGCGGCGAACCTCACCACATCCGACAGAGGCCTACGAAGGGAACAACATGGAGCCAGGGAAGACGCGGTGGGGAGTACGAGGGTTGACTGGTTCGGCTGCCGTCGCCAGAAAATAACAGGAGGTGTGGGTGAGTAGAGGGATAGCCAGGCCAGGGATGCGAGTATGGTGGGGTCGTGAGGCCTGCCCGGTAGCACAGCCGACCACGGGAGGCAGGAGCAGGCGGTTCCGCTGGCGCTGTTTTGGGCGGCTGGAGCAGGAAGATCAGAGACTGAAGAAGCACGATTGCCGTTAGATTGACATCTAACGGTCTGACGCTGGTAGAGTCGATTGTTGACTAAGCTAATTTTTTTGAGAAACCTTGTGTACGCATGAACTTAGTAGGCCCACAAGTCAGCCTCCAAATCTATGGCACACAACATAGAGCCCATTTGTTATTTTTTCATAATTTTCATCCCATTTGCTAATTCTTAAGTAATTTATTACAACCCATTTTCTGCCCAGGACCACGGTCAAAAAGTTCAACCTTATTTTGCATATTTCGGTGGAGTCCGAACTGTTGTAATCCCGAAATGATAAACATTTTTTAAGAACTTATTGATTTGCCAAAAAAATCGTTTTGTTTTTGTAAGCAAACAAGACGTGGGACAATTGAGTTGGTTTAAGGGAAAACTAGTGGTAAAAAAATGAGCGCTGGGAGGGAAAACAACAACAAAAATAAGGATGTAAAAATGAAAAGGGAACTTTATGTATTTTTAATATAATGATACATGTATATGAACTAGTAAAACTATAGGTAGAGATTAGAAAACGGAAGTAGGACATGGCGTTTCAAGAGGAAAATAGAACTGGGCTGTGTGTTTGATTCAGTAAAAAAAATTAGATTAGAAAACGGAAGTAGGACATGGCGTTTCAAGAGGAAAATAGAACTGGACTGTGTGTTTGATTCAGTAAAAAAACTGCCTGCGGATGTTGTAAGACAAAATATAATTAATGCTGGCGGGGCAGAGGCCAGTAGATACCCGCTGGATCTTTGTGCCCCGTTGTCGTCATGGGCTAGGCCTGTTAAAAACAAAAGCAAGCCTAGGCAGTCTACAACCCAGTTGAAACTTGCCCGACCTGAAAAAATAATATACCTGCTCAATAAACAAGAGAATTTTGCAAGTACAGACTGATAACTGGGATGCAGCAGGTATATTGTTTTTTCATCGTGATAATAAGTGCATGCACTTGTTTCGAAAAATTTGGAGAACTGGGAATTCGAATGGCAGGTGCTTATGCTACCCATCAAATAAAAATCAGGTGCCTGAAAATTCGTTTTGAAACAAATGATTCAACTTTATATCCACGTTGACCCTCGGCATGATGGTTGGAAGCAAATGCCAAGTTCATACTGAAAGATCGTTAACAGCAATACCAACTTGCGGACGACAAGGTAGTACAAGTACCAATACCAAACTAACTTATAATCTTTTTACTCCTGGCCCTAGTGTTCGCCTGGTAGAAAATCTTGCAGAAGACCAGCTCCCGCTCCTTCTCTTGCTCCAGGTCCCAGAGGTGGTACTGGTGCATCACCCAGTTGGTCCTCTGCTGGTCAAAGTTCTTTTTTTGTGGGAATGGTCAAAGTTCTTGTTGGTGTGCAGCACCAGAACCTTTTTGCTGCCCGTTTGCCGGCCATTGACCATCACCGGCAAGGTATTGCCGGTCTTGTGCCACATCGCGTGCATGCCGCACTCCGACTTGCGACGCGTCCACGTGCCCCTTTTGAATGCCTTGGAATTGCGCTGGAAGAAATGCTTGCTTAGGCCACTCAGTGTGATACCTGCAGTATTATCGAATACAGGTTTTACTCTACGTAGTTGGCATTTTCATAACATCTTTGGCATGTTGCAGTCACTTGTTTCACTTTTTATTAACTGTCAGATTGTAATTGCTTCACTAGGTCTGCGTCTAAAAAGAACAATAGAGCTATAAACAAAGGAATATGTTTGTGCAAGTAGAAGGCCGATAGGTGTCTTACCTGGAAGTTTCTCAGGATGGGTGTAGCATATGCCGTGCTTGCTGTCGATGGTTGGTATGAACAAATCGATGAGAGGGTGAGATCTCGCGCTGTCGGCACTCACTTTGGCCTCAAGGTGCTCGATCAGCTCCTGATCCGTGGGACCGAACTTGACGCCAGCCGGCAACACCGGCCAATCCTTATTGGAGTTGCATTGGTTAATTCCAGTTATATGGTACTCAATGTATGATCAAATCGACTGTTTTAAGTGAATGATGAAAGATTTCGACAGATAAGTGGTAGTACTCCATATCTAAAGTCCACAATACCCGAACCCACCGCCGGGATTCTTGTGTCACCTCACCCGCAGCACGTTGTCACATCAATTCAATGTGAGGACATGATGAATAATTTGACCGACGTATACTAGTACTGCTACTGTACTACTTACTAGTCATATTTAGTGTCACATTTTAACTATAGGTTTAACTAACAAAATGTCAATGCATGTCACCGAAAAAATATATATATATCAATTAGGCTTCAAGTGTGTACTTGTTGGTGACATGCATTGACATTTTGTTATAGGACAATCATTTCGGAAACCTAGGTGCCCAGGCTCCTTACCTAGATGCCGTTGGATCATACTTGATCTCGCTATTAAAATAGGTATAGACTTTGCATGCATACCCGCATTATTACTTTCCTATTTCTTTGCATGACGATACTTCTATGGAAAGTAATAAAGATTGCCTAATTGATACATGTCATTATTTTCCCTTCATGATACTAAATTGCAATTAATTATTTAGCATACTCATTGCCATGTACAGCAGGTGCATAATAATTAATTATAAAAATACCACACAACTTTTTTACCACGTACACCAATACATACATATTTTCATTGGGTATAACACTAACACATATGTATTTTCATTGGGTATGACACCAAGACACACATATTTTCACTAGGTATAATACCCATTAACTGGTATCACGGTCTAAAAAATGTACAAGTGGGTATCTCGGGTACATATACCGCTTATAAAATATGTGACATTAATGGGTATATACAAAAAAAATTCACATCAAGGTATGTATATTTATGTTTATATTTTTATTGGGTATACATGTGTATATTTATTTGTATATTTGCATCAAGGTATATTTATGTGCATATTTTCATTGGGTATAACATCCATGCATACAAACATGCGTTAGATATAATACCCACTAACTAGTATCCGGTCTAATAACATATACACATTGGTATCTCAGATACATGTACATATATACGTACCCAAGTATAAGTGTTCAGACTATTTTTGTCATGAAAAACAATAATGACTATTTAGGATACTAGTACATGCAAACAAAACATGGAAAGTCATTATTTTGTTAATTGTACACCATGCACTAATGAACAGTACTTGCCATAACGCGCCTAGGTGCCCAGGCACCTAGGTGCCTCAAACAATTTATTTTGGGTACATCCTACGCAGGTGAGTTGGGATGCACTTGATCCTAGAAAGGTATCTATCCTTCAAAGCAGAGGAGTGCTTCAAACTAACAATAGTACATAATATCCAACAAAAGAGGGTCATGCTACATCAGCAGGATACATGACTCAGTCCAGATATCAGTACGAATCAAGTTGTGCGTATTTGCTGTTGGCATGAACCACATCGCCGCATGTCGTGTTTGCAAAAGCCATCCATCGCATGGAAGCTTGATGCCTTTCACACACTGAAGATTATCTGGCAACAAGCTGTGTCGATGAATCTCTGGATATGGTGATTCATGAAACCCATGGTATGATGTGTAAACACAGTTCCCCCTGGCGAATGGAAGTTGCATAGCACGATAATCATCACCGGTGATATGATCGATGATTGGTTGGACGATCGGATAATTGAGCCCGAGGAACATGGACTGATTGCCGAGGCTGTAAACCCGCCTCCAGTTGAATACGCCTGGCCCAACGGAGCTGGGATCTTTCTCAAACACGAAGCAGCCATAGCCATCAATGTCATGAACGCCCTAGGCATTGTACTGCATGTGGTTTGATGAAATGGTTTGGTCAATTTGGTACATGCAAATGAGCATCAAATGACCGTCATCAGCTGAACGAGCGATAAACCACCACCCATCGGCTGGTATGATTCCAGGTCCTGGAATCATGAAGGCCGGCGCATTTGCGTCTGCTGCAACAATTCAAACTGGAGACCAAAACGAAGAAAAATAAACAATCATGTTCAGAGTATGTGTGGAATTAATATTATTATAACAGTGACACATATCATAGACAGAGAATTGCAATGCTGTGGTCATAATCATACCCCAAGTTAAAAAAATAAGCCAATGGCTTTCATATTCTAGCAATATATCATGGTTCAAACATCATGCAATAATGAGAGGAAAACAAATATGACAGGGCCTACTCATATTCTACCATAGCACTTACTACAGTTATCATATCAACTCTAAGCAATAACATGCGTTGTTATAAAAATCTTGGAAATGAGAGTAACATACAACAATCATGAGGTTATACTCATAATATCTATTCTAACAATCATTAGATGCCAATTGTTCTCATATCAACTCTAACAATCACATGTGTGGTCATAAAAATCTAGGAAATGAGAGGAACATATAGCAATGATGTGGTTATAGACATACTATATATTCTAAATTTGTAACAATGAATAGGCAGTCGTATTCTTAAGGTAAAGATGAGATGAGATAGAAAAATTACACGACGATAGATTCCACCAGTATAGGCAGCCAATCTGTGCGTCGACCGCATAAACGATGCCATCATGCACTACAACATCAGACAGAAATGTTGGGTGAAGAGGATCGACGATGAGCCATAACCATGTATGGCGACCAGATTCCAGATAGACCAATCCAATGTTGAACACGACAATGAGCTTGTAATCCATGTAGTCTTCTGATGGTGTGGGCACTTCGCAGATTACAACCTTCAGCAAACAGAGGTCGAGCCAAAAGCTTGACGCGTCTCGTGCGTAGTAGGCAGGAGTGTCCGGCGGGCCGCGAGGCTCGATGGCGGCGGTATCCAACGATGGAAGAGTGATCTCGCTGGGTGTAGATATCCACGAGACGCCATGAACTACCGGATTGGTGGATGAGGACGATCCAGTTGGCCTTCATGCCTGCCCAGTAGTGGCCGCGCATGAAGGACATGTGGACGGGTAGTGGTAGCATGTCGAGGGGCACCACGACAACCTCCGTAGGATCGTCAAGTCGGTGTCTGGGCCACCTGCAAGGATCGGGCATCAGCAAGCAGGGTGTCTTGAAAAGAGTCGGCCGGTTGCAGACGACTAGACGGTACAAAGACACCGAGCATGCGGCCAGACGGACGGTGCAGAGCAGGTCCATATGATTACAGATCTGCTCCAAGAGAACATCGGGGAGGGGATTCCAATCGCGGCTCTATGTGTCAGTTGGTTCTGCCATAGGGTTTTTTAGGGCGCTGAGTGACTGGGGTTTTCGATGCCTGCGAGCTAGCGGGGAAGTGGATTCGGGCGGGCGAGCGAAGAAGATGGCGTGTGTGGCCGAGCAGTGAGTGGGGGGATATGGTACGCGCGAGCTACCAAGGAAGATGGCGCGGGCAGGTGAGCAGTGAGCGGGGGGAAATGGTGTGCGGCTGTCGATGGGGAAGAGAGGAGGAAGAAGAAGAGAGGAGGAAGAAGAGTGAAAGACGGGGAAGAAAGTGCATTAAATCTCAATTCTACTAGTACTACTACCAGGATATACCGTCCTTCGGAGTGTAAATAGTTATGCCGATGACATGTGGGTCTACCTCAAGAGGGCCCATATGTCAGTTAATGGAGGAGCGAGGTGCGTGGTCATATTTGCGGAAGCGTGCTCCACTGGCAAACATGATGGCAGTACTGGGTAAGGCTGATTTAGTAACACCAACACACTGGTTCAGCTTATTAATCAAGTGTCCCATCTGCTGCAGCGTGTATTGTCACTTCACTATGAAGACTAGATGAATAGTTCTCTCTGACCGAGATGGGGAATAATGGATCGCGAAGACTTCCTATCTACAGTATCCCTATGCCTGTACGCTCGGGCCCCTCGCAATGCTCTGCCTTGTATAGGTGCTAAGGCTGCCATGTAGGCAAAAAGTCTGATGTGGCAAGGTAATTAAGAGGAGAGATAAGTGTGTTGACCCTAGTACTAAGCGCGAGAACCTGGACAAAATACTTAAATGAAAGAATCCCACCAATGCATGAAGAACTTTAGTTCCAAAATCATTAAATAAAGGATGCTTAGCACCAACAAGTTAAGCACCTGTACATGTAAGCACTGGGAGCTTTAGTTGCTAAAGTTTTTAATGTGCTTAGCACCCCATGTAAGCACCGATGCATTGGAAGTAGCCTCATCCTGTCCAACAAGATGAAACATTGGCCAAGGCACCCGGCGCCAATAATGTAGGATTACTAGTACTACCTCCTTTCCGGTTTATAGGGCTCAATTCAAAAATCTCATCAACCAAGGTAGATGATGAGTGGTGGAATAATTTTTATAGTTTGCAAAAACACTCAATTAATGAACTCGTTTTCCTCAAAAAATTATGTTTACCAATGCATTAATTTTGTGTCAAACTTTGACCATCTACTCCCTCCATACAAGTGAATAGGTCATCTTTGGTTGCGCACCGTGACCAAGGAGGGAAAAACAAGAGAACTTAATGTTTATTTGCTACTCCCTCCGTTCCTAAATATTGTCTTTTTAGACATTCAAATGGAACACAACATACGGATATATGTAGACATATTTTAGAGTGTAGATTCACTCATTTTTCTCCATACGTAGTCACTTGTTGAAATCTCTAGAGAGACAAATACCCCATGGGAACAGAGGGAGGCTTTTACTCCATATTTGGGAATAGAGGGAGTATCACAATATGGAGGGAATAGAGGAAGCTTGAAATATGAACATGTCAATTGGAGGGAGTAAAAGCCTCATGCATGCAACATGCAACACTCACACGTACACATGGACGCACGCAACACTCACGCACCCATGCGGCACACAGCACGCGACGCAACACACACGCTCACGCTCAAGTGCTCAACCTACTCCCTACGTCCGTGAAAGACTGTACATTTAGAGATTTACACATTGACCAGGGCATAATTAACGCCCAAAAGTAGCAGATTTATGTGTGCATGCGACCATTGAGAGAAGAATATTAAATGAAGGTTGTTGCATGCTATAATTAAGGATAGACATGTAGCCTATAGCTAGAGCACAAGTTGGTGCATTAGTCAATCAATATCAATTTTAGATTAAAGGCTAAAAGCATTTTTTTCTGAGAAACTAAAGGCTAAATGCATTGGAAGTGTAGATGTACACTCTTTGTTTTTTAGCCGATGTACACTCTTTGTTGGAAGACCGAGGGAGTACACGTGCATGCACTCACATACACAGCCAGTGTGGTTCGCGCGCAAGGGTTGTTCTCCTGTCGCGCATGCGTAAAGTTTTGTTCAACTAATTTCTTTGCTCTGCCAACTGACAGGTGGGACCCAGAACCAGATGACAATTTAACCAGTCAACAAAGTGCCACGTCGACTATGTGGCTGGTCAGTAGGGTGCAATACGGTGCTCTACGATGAGCTGGTGATCGTATAATCACCGCAAAACTATATATAGCGACCGTAAAGAGCGTATTGTTACATACGTTGACCGCCAGTGTATTTTTCTCATTTCAAATTAAGCCATATTAACCGGAAAGGACTAGTACTTGTACTTCTTTGATGTGTCCCGTCAACTCGCCGAACGATGAGAAGCTTGCTTACTACGCCTCTCCCTCGCCCACGCGCGCAGTGGCTCGCAAGACGGGGAGAGGGTTTTGACTACAGCGCCCTCTCTCTCTCCCTCTCGCTCGCCCTCGCCCTCGCGGTGGACGTGCAGCATTTCAATCGGTGTCAGATTGCCAGAAGCATATGGTACTGTAGTATCATCATTGTTGGACCTTCCGAAGAGGCGAAGAGCCAAGTGCAAGGTTCACACGAGTACAAACTGTTGAACCTCCCGAAGAGGCAAAGAGCCAAGCGCAAGGTTTTATAGGAGTTGTCGTCCTACTAGGAGTATTACAACTATAGGGAACGATGCTACTGTATGATGTCGCCACGTCACCTATATCCAAAGTTGTGCCACCTTTTTTTCTCAATGAGCGTGTTGGATCCCGTGCAACAACCACACAAGTTGCATGTACACATAACACATTTACTAGTAATAAATTCTAAAGGACAAATGCCCGTATGCCACACAAGTTCATCTCCAATTCATGTGATAAATTTGTGCACGACTAGTCTACATATATTCACAGTGCTACCATTCACAATTTACCATACCCCACGTACACGTTATAGATGGGCTACATGTCCTCCTCCAGGTTCCAGTCCCAGGTGTTCTTCATGGATGGCACGATCCATAGCGGTGGGCAACGGGAATCATTGTCATAGCTTTCTAGTCCGGTTACACACGACGGAGACTCATCCAAGCTGAAGCGGCATAAATCAGGGATAGCGTGTCCCAGCATGTCGTTCATCCGGCGGTGCGCACTAAATACACAACCATGCTTCATGAATGGCAGGCCTTCGGTGTCGTGCACAGAAGGTGGCATCCGCTTAACAATGGGGTAGCTGTCCCCAATGAAAAGCGAGTACTCTCCAAGAGTGTTCCTCGGCACCCACGTAGCATCACGGGGGTCGAACTCGGCGCCGTTCATCTGGTACATGCGGCATCTCAGATCTGGACACATGGTGACGTACACAGTCAAGGTCCATGCATAATAATGTTGTGATCAAATATGGCGGTCAGTAATACTGTGTAGCAAATAGTACTACTCCGGTATAGAGGAAGTAAAATAACCGGCTTATTATATATAGCCACTCTTGGCTACATGGATGAGATAGTAAGACACGGAAAAACAAAAATGGTGGTAGCTAGTGGGTTCAAGTCTTCAAGGGCCTAGCTAGCTATACGCATCCTCCAAGGTAAAAAGTACTCCTACTAGTACAAGTAAGTAGTACAACAACGAAAGAGAAGGCGAGAGGGTTAAAAAATATAATACTAAATGGAATACCTGGGTAGATGGTGACGGTCCGATCGTGGTAGATTGTGTGACCATGTTGCACATCAGTGGTACATGGGTAATGACTGCTAAGATAGTTGATCCCAATATGCCAAAGTCGGCTACAAGGTTCCAGCTTAGACCGAATCGCGGATGCAAATGCACATCCAGGATCGGCGATCTTATTTTGATCGGGGGATGACTGGTCCCTACAAAATAATGGAGTACCGTTAGGGATGCAAATGATGGTCTGTGCATTCCGTTTGTAATCTCCCGTACCATAGGATGGCAACCAGATGAAACAAGTCCCCTGGCTTGTCACCGCGAAGATGCGGCCTAGATGGCGCACGGTGTCTTCGAACGTGTAGGGGTACAAATCTGCCGCGGCCAACATGCGCCAGCCTCTGCCGTTACTGCCTCTTGCATTGATGGCAATCCTTATGTTGAACACCGCGATGAGATAGTAATCGTCGTAGCTGAGGGAGTCCTGGACTAAGGGGTCCTCGGGCGTCCAGCCTGTTAGCCATGGGCCGGACTGGTGGGCCGTGAAGATACGAAGACTGAAGACTGCACCCGTGTCTGGATAGGACTCTCCTTGGCGTGGAAGGCAAGCTTGGCGACCGTATATGTAGATTCCTCTCTCTGTAACCGACCTTGTGTAGCCCTAGATCTCCCCGGTGTCTATATAAACCAGAGGACTTAGTCCGGAAGGAGAGATACTCATTACCATAGTCATACAGGCTAGACTTCTAGGGTTTAGCCATTACGATCTCGTGGTAGATCAACTCTTGTAGTACTCATATTCATCAAGATCAATCAAGCAGGAAGTAGGGTATTACCTCCATAGAGAGGGCCCAAACCTGGGTACACATTGTGTCCCCCGTCTCCTGTTACCATCGACCTTAGACGCACAGTTCGGGACCCCCTACCCGAGATCCGCCGGTTTTGACACCGACATTGGTGCTTTCATTGAGAGTTCCACTGTGCCGTCCCCAAAAGGTTCGATGGCCCCTTCACTCGTCAACAACAATGCTGTCCAAGGGGAAACCTTCCTCCAAGGACATATCTTCGTGTTCGGCGGCTTCGTACTGCGGGCCAACTCGCTTGGCCACCTGGAGCAGATCGACAGCTACGCCCCTGTCCATCAGGTCAGATTTGGGAGCTTGAATTATGTCACAGACATCCGTGGAGATTTGATCTTCGCCGGATTCGAGACCGCGGCAACCGCTCCTAGTCACCCCGATGAACATGACCTAAATCCGTCATCGGGCCGCATCCAGGAGATTGCTCCTATAACCGCTCCGGCCGTAGATCTGGAGCATATTGCGCAGTCCGAGGATGGGAGGCTCAACCCCACCGCGGAGGCCGCAGATTCCACGGTGTTGGAGCCGAACATAGACCTAAAGTCACACGACGTCTTTGTCACTAGAACTCCGGACTCGTTTCCGGTCATAAATCCCGAGCCATGTGCATCCACGGACACCGAACTGGATCGCTTATCGATCTTTGAGTTCAGCACCACAGACATCTTCCAGCATTCGCCCTTGGGCGATGTGCTAAACTCGTTAAGAAACTTGTCCTTGGCGGGGGACTCACAGCCGAATTATGCCCGGTTCGAACTGGAGGCTGATGATGAAGGAGAATTTTGCTTCCCACCCACCACCCACTTCATAGCCACTGTCGAAGACTTAACCGACGCGCTTGACTATGACTCCGAAGACATCAACGGTATGGACGACGATGCCGGAGACGAGGAGGTCCAAAACCCGCCGTTCACTGGACGATGGACGGCCAGTTCCTCATATGACGTCTACATGGTAGATATGCCGAAAATAATAGTGGCGATGACAAGGAAAACCCAGCAAAGAAGGACCCTCCTAAAACATGGCCAAAGCGCCGGCGTCAGTGGCGCCGCTCTAAATCCCGCCGCAGCAGGGACAGCAACACCAGCACAGGAGACGACAACACTCCGGATGGTGCCGAAGACACGGAAGAACCCAATGAACAAACTGCCATACAAGACAATCGGGAATCATGGCATGCCAGCCCTGACGAACAGGCCATAGAAGAAGACTCGGAGGACGGCAGTTACCGTCTGCCCTCCAAGGAGGAGGTGAGCTTCGGCAACGAAGACTTCATCGTGCCCGAGGAGCCCCTGGAGCAGGAGCGCTTTAAGCTTCAGCTAATAGCCACCGCGAGGAGCCTGAAAAAGAAGCAGCAGCAGCTTCAAGCTGATCAAGACCTGCTCAATGACAGATGGACCGATGTCCTGGCAGTCGAGGAGTACGGCCTTAAACGCCCAGCCAAAAGTTACCCGAAGCGCAGATTACTACCTCAGTTCGACGATGAGGCGCCAGATCCCGCGCCAGCATCACGCAACGCGGCTGATCGGCCACCGCGAGGTCGGGATAAAACTACAACCCGAGCCGAAAATCAGGCTGTCCCACTCCGCCGTAAAGGCAGGGATAACACAGCTCGGGGCCATACATATGACCTCCGCCAAGAACTGGACAGTAGAGCGGAACACACAAGATCGATCTACGGATCGCGAGGACGGGACTTAAGGCGCGGGGACGGCTATCTATTCGGGCGTGACAAACCCAGTCACGCCCGAGCAGAATGCCGCAGACGGACTCCATCAGAGCTAAGTCGCGATGCGGCCCGATATAGAGGCGCCACGCACCCTCTTTGCTTCACTGACGAAGTAATGGATCATGAATTCCCAGAAGGGTTCTAACCCGTAAACATCGAATCATACGATGGAAGAACCGGTCCCGCGGTATGGATAGAGGATTTTATTCTCCATATCCACATGGCCCACGGGGATGATCTTCACGCCATCAAATACCTCCCACTAAAACTTAAAGGGCCAGCCCGACACTGGCTAAACAGTCTGCCCGAGAATTCTATTGGCAGCTGGGAGGACCTGGAAGAAGCCTTTCTCGACAACTTCCAATGTACATATGTTTGGCCGCCAGACGCTGATGACTTAAGTCACATAGTTCAACAGCCCGGGGAGTCAGCCAGGAAGTTCTGGACTAGGTTCCTAACTAAAAAGAACCAGATTGTCGACTGTCCGGATGCCGAAGCCTTAGCGGCCTTTAAACATAGCATCCGCGACGAATGGCTCGCCCGCCACCTTGGCCAAGAAAAGCCAAAATCTAGGGCAGCCCTCACGACACTCATGACCCGCTTTTGCGTGGGTGAGGATAGTTGGTTGGCTCGCAGCAAAAACACAGCCAGCGAGGCAGGCCCCTCCGAGGCTAAGAATAACAACGGCAAGCTCCAACGTAACAGACACAAACGCCGAAGCAATGGTGATAATACCGACGACACTACAGTTAACGCCGGATTCAGTGGCTCCAAGTCCAACCAGCGGAAGAAACCATACAAGAGAAACAATCAGGGACCATCCAGCCTTGACCGCATACTCGATCGCCTGTGCCAGATACATGGCACCCCAGAAAAACCAGCCAATCATACCAACATAGACTGTTGGGTTTTTAAACAGGCCGGCAAATTAAACACCGAGAATAGGGAAAAGGGATCACAAAGCGAGGACGACGATGAGGAGCCCCGGCAACCGAACACAGGGGGACAAAAGAAGTTTCCCCCTCAAGTGAAAACAGTAAACATGATATACGTCACACACATCCCCAAAAGGGAGCGCAAACGCGCACTAAGGGACGTCTATGCAATAGAGCCAGTCGCCCCCAAATTCAATCCATGGTCATCATGCCCGATCACTTTTGATTGTCGGGATCATCCGACCAGTATCCGGCATGGCGGATCAGCCGCACTAGTCCTGGACCCAATCATTGATGGATTCCACCTAACGAGAGTCCTCATGCACGGTGGTAGCAGCCTCAATCTGCTCTATCAAGACACAGTGCGCAAAATGGGCATTAATCCATCAAGGATCAAGCCAACGAAGACTACCTTCAAAGGAGTCATACCAGGTGTAGAGGCCCGCCGTACGGGCTCAATCACACTAGAGGTCGTCTTTGGATCCCCCGACAACTTCTGAAGTGAGGAGTTAATCTTTGACATCGTCCCATTCCGCAGTGGTTATCATGCACTGCTCGGACGGACGACATTCACTCGGTTCAATGCGGTCCTGCACTATGCTTATCTTAAGCTCAAGATGCCCGGTCCACGCGGCGTCATAACGGTCAACGGAAACACGGAACGCTCCCTCCGAACAGAGGAGCACACCGCCGCCCTAGCTGCAGAAGTACAGAGCGGCCTTCTCAAGCAGAACCGTAATCCGGCTGCCGAGCCCCGGGACATCGTAAAGAGGGTCCGGACTATGCTGCACCAGGATAGCGCGGCTCATCAAGAGCTCGACTAGCAATTTGGCCTCTGTCCCAGCCCCGATCAGGCAGTGGCATTCATACCATGTGTACATAATTACGCACTCAAAATTCCATGGTGTCGGTGTACAAAAGAAGGGGCGCACCTTTGTACCGCTTTACCTGTGCACGAGAAGTCCGAGCCACGCCCATGGTCGCACCAAGAAGAACAGGGGAGGTGAACCAAGGTAAAACCGAAGCCCAAGACAGCCAGAGCAACGCCAAGACCAAGGACGCAAAGAAGCAGAGGGGCGGAGCAGTTTCCCCGGCAAGACCCTTGCCGGGGCGGCCTCAGCAGCCCCGACAAGACCCTTGCCGAGGTAGCACACCCAAAACACCGACAGAGCGAGCCACACTTGAGCCCACGTCCCCAACACCATCAACCACGTTGGGCCAGGGCTCGGGAGGCACCTCTGTGGTGGCATGCAGATCTTTGTGAAGGCAAGGAATATTCAAGATCAGATGAGGATTAGAAGACAACGATCCTCGGCAAGATCCTTGCCGACGGGAACCACAAGATCCCCGGCAAGATCCTTGCCGGGGACGACAGCGCGCCACGGCAAGGCCCTCGCCAAGGGCGCCAGCAGGGCCACTGCCAGGCGCGCACCAACCAGGTTTCCACCGCCGTTCGCATGCAGCTGCCAGCCCAACCAGCTGGGCAGGCACCTGCGTGGCAACATGAAGCTCCCAGGCCAACTCATCAAGCGCCTGCATGGCGGCATGCAGATCTTCGTGGAGGCTCCACCATCACGCCACCTCAGCAGCCTGCCTGCCTACATGGCACCGCACGCATCACTGGCCGGGGCTTGTGTCGAAGCGAGGAGGAGCGGCGACGGACGGGACAGGCCTCGCCTCCGTCCCCGATAAAGCTAGGGGACACCTCAGCGGCACATTAAATGTGACTTATCCTGTAATACGAGCGATAAGCTCGCAGTACTGTACACCTTTCCACCTCCTGTATGCCACTGTGGCAGCCCCTTTCGACTATAAAAGGAGGCACATGGCATACTGGAGAAGGATTCGGCTCTTTGGGACCATGCACCCCACCATAGCTAGTTCGAGAGCTCAAGAACTCTCTGAAATACACCCACCAAAGCAGGACTAGGGTTTTACGCATCCTCACGGCCCGAACCTAGGTAAACGATCCTTGTGCTGATTACTAATCCTGCTCTTCTCACAACCCTGCGCCCTGGCATCCGTAGTAGGGATTCTTGTGATCCCATAGGTGTCGTTCCACACCGACATCTTTGGCACGCCAGGTAGGGGGCACAATTGTGAGAATCTGGTCTAGTAGTTAGCCTAGCAGTTCTTCATTGCCATGGCTCCCAAGAAGAAGACGACCACGACGATCGGCTCGTTGGGAGCCGAACGGCCCGAGCCAGTGCGGGTGAGCAGTGGGCCGGTCGCGGACAGGACCCGGGCCGCGGTCTGCGAGCACCAGCATCGCCCTGGCAGTCAGAGCCTGGTGAGCGGCGCCGTTCGCGCGCTAGACGACCGGCCGCACGTCGCCAGATCCAAAGACGGAGCTGGGTCCCCTGCAGGCGGTGCGGGGCCCTCCAGGAGTGTCGTTGTGCCACCCCCGGGCGGCGCAGCGACCTCCAAGATGCCCACGCTGGCGACCACTGCGTGCTCTTCCCATGGTGCGCGCGGCGAGCAGCGTCACCACGCCGGTGACCCTGGGCACCGCCGTGGGAAGAGCCCTGTGCGTCGTCTGCGGGATGAAGGAGTTCAGCATGCCCGCCGAGGTGCTGGCAAAAATGGCGTGCAGCCGCTGGGTCGTAACGAGCTCCTTCTAACGTGGTTAGAAGTCGTAGCGCGCCGCGATCCACGCAGCTGTCGCCGCCGCCCACGCCAGCAGAAGCTTTGGCACACGTGCAGCTGCTCCTCGACTTCCCTCCTGCTGCAGAGAAGCTCGACGAGTGGAGGGCCACCATCCGGAGCCTCGTCGCCGTTGCCAACAAAGACGATCCGCGACCGGCGGGGCCCTCGGGTCGGCGCTCCCCCAAGCCACCACATGCTGGCGCTAGGAGGACCGGGGGAGCTGCGGCCACGGTGCACTCTCCTCCTCCTTGCCAGCCGCTGCGGGCGTCGGCCCGTCGTGACGACGCTTGTGATAACATCTCCATAGCGTCGTCCGACCTGCGGACCCTCCGCGACCAGCGCCAAGTTCTTTGGGAACGAGCTCACTTAGATGCTCGGACCACCATCGAGCGCCGGCGCGATATGCGCCACCAGTCGGACAAGCGGGAGGGACCCGCTATGGACCACCCAGCACCGGGGGGCTCCGGCGGCCTACCTTATGAGGTGGGCTGCCCGGCCTTTACCTGCAAGCTGCGGCAGTTCCAGTGGCCGTCCCACCGCACGTTCAAGCCCGACGTCGGCGAGAAGTACACTGGCAAGACCCATCCGTCCGAGTTCCTCAGCATCCACACCATCGTGATGCAGGCTGCTAGAGCTCGCGACGAGAAGGTGCTTGCCAATTATTTCCCGCTGGCGCTGAAGCCCAATGTTATGTCTTGGTTGATGCACTTGCCGGCAGATTCCATTTCTTCTTGGTCGGATCTGTGCCATGAGTTCATTGGCGGCTTCACAGGAGGCCACCTCATGGCCAGGCTAGTGATCTGCATATCATTCCCCAGAAGGAAGGGGAAACCCTGCGCAAGTACATCCAGAGATTCAGCTGGGTGCAGTACAACATCCCCGACGTTCACCCCGCCGCTGTGATCAGCGCATTCCATCAGAACGTGCGCAACCGCAAGATGCGCGAAGAGCTGGCGATGACCAAGGTTAAGGATGTGGCCGAGCTCTACGTTCTAGCCGATAGATGCGCCCGGGCTAAAGAGGGAAGGAAGTACCCCGGCGAAGACGCTGATGCAGAAACCGACTCTACCGACGAAGACGCCGCCACCCCGACTCAGAAGGGCCGGTGTCGCAACAGGAAACGCAAAGGGAAGGCCGTGCTTGCCATTGAAGGATCTGATGACACCGGTGCTGCCAAGAAGGTCAAGGCAGACGCCCCCGGCAAGGAGATTGTCGGGTGCGCCGCCTGCCGGGCCTTGGCGGCTACCGACAAGCCAGGAAGCTCTGGCAAGCAATACTGCAAGATCCACCACACATAGGGCCACGACCTCCAGAACTGGCGACAAGTCGAGCTGCTTGCTGAGAAGCAAAAAGCTGAGTACGAGAGGCGGGACAAGGAGAAGTACCAGGATGGTGCCGAGGGATCCGGCAAGAGGCGTGGCAGCCAAGGAGGCCGCCGCGGCAAGGACAACCAGCAAGAGAGGCCCGCCCGGGGCCGTGACAATAAACAAAAAGACGATGAACACGACGAGGACGATGAGTCCGGTGAGAAAGAGTTCCAGAAGGCTACACAGGCCATGTGCGTCGATGGTGGCGCCTTGTTGCATACTTCTCGCCGCCAACTCAAGCAGTGGGCGCGTGAGATTACAGCAGCGGAGCCGTTGTTTGACGCTCAGAAGCCGCTGAAGTGGTCCAGCACACCCCTCATCTTTGACGCCGAGGACCACCCTGACCGCACAACCGCGGTTGGGTGTTTGCCATTGTTGGTTTCACCAACGATACGCAACCTCAAGGTAAACAAGATGCTGGTTGACTGCGGGGCCGGCCTGAACTTGATCTCACCTGTCGTGATCAAAAGGCTGCAAATTCCTGATGGAGACCTCGAGGAAACGGGCACGTTTCAAGGGGTCAATCCAGGAAGGAGCCAGCCGAAGGGGAAGGTCACACTGCCCGTGACATTTGGAGGAGAGTTGAACTATAGGACGGAGAGGATCATCTTCGACGTGGCCGAGATCCCCTTGCCCTACAACGGGATCCTCGGCTGCCCGGCACTAGCCAAGTTCATTGCGGCATCACACTATGCCTAAAACGTGCTAAAGATGCCCGGGCCATTGACCATTATCTCCGTCCCCTCCGACAAGAAGGACGCGCTGATCTGCGCCGACCAACTCTACCGGGAAGCAGTTGCAGCAGCTGCCGTCAAGGCACCTGCTCCTGCCGCTGAAGGCCCGAGAGGGAAGAAGAAGCCCGGCAAGACCTCTCGCACCCACTCCGGCAAGCACGCCTCTTCGGAGTGCTGCGCTACCGTCGAGGACGTGCTAGAGAGCTCTACCGGCAAAAGCAAGAAATCCAGAGTCGAGCCACCGCAGACCAACAAGGTGTCCGCCAGGGAGGATGGCACGGGAGGGCCCTTCACCATAGGCTCCACCCTCGATAACAAATAGGAAGGCGCGCTCGTCACCTTCCTGCGGGCAAATGTCGACGTGTTTGCATGGCAAGCATCCGACATCCCCGGTGTTCCCAGGGAGGTGATTGAGCACCACCTAGCTGTCTGCCCTCATGCGCGACCCGTCAAGCAGAAGGTCAGAAAGCAGGCTCTCGAGAGGCAGGAGTTCATCACAGAGGAGATCAGGAAGTTGGAAGCGGCAGGTTTGGTGAGAGGAGTGCTCCACCCGACGTAGTTGGCCAATCCGGTAGTGGTGCGCAAGGCGAATGTGAAGTGGAGGCTGTGTATTGATTACACAGATATCAATAAGGCTTGTCCTAAGGACCCCTTCCAGTTGCCGCGCATCGACCAGATTGTTGACTCCACGGCCGGGTGTGATCTGTTGTCATTCCTCGACGCCTACTCAGGCTACCACCAAATCTTCATGACCAGAGAGGATGAAGAGAAGACAACATTCATCACCCCATGTGGTACAGATTGCTTTCTACGGATGCCTTTCGGGTTGAACAGTGCTGGCTCGACGTTTGCAAGAGCGGTCCAAATTGGTTTTGAACCTCAGCTCCATAGAAATATGGAGGCATACATGTAACACCCCAAAAATTTAACCATGTTTTGTTTATTAAAATTTTGCTAAGAAATTAAGTTTTCCTTTTTCTGGATTTATTTTTGATCTCAGAACCACTCTTTTCTCCTAAGTTGTGGAGTTTTCACCCCAAGTGAAAACTTTCCAATTATTATTGGACTTGTTTACCCTCTCTAATAAAACAATTCTTTTATCAGTGGGATTATTTATAATTATTTTTCCCTGAGCTGTATTCCTCTAAAATGGGTTTTCATAAGTTTTCGGGTCCCATTTGCACTACAACCCTTTGATAAATTCATTTAAAAATCCCACCAAAATTTGGGGATGACATGTGATGTTCCTAGATCACTTTTGTGAAAAAATATCCTTTAGTCATTTGGAGATTTTGAGCTTTTCCCCAAGTTTTCAAATCTGGTCCAATTGCACTTTTGCATTACAACCTATTTAGATATTTCTTTAAAACTTCCACCAAAATTAGGGGATGTTAGTAGGAGTATATTATTCAACTTTATGCAAAAACCTATGAGTGTGCTTTGAAAAATTTGAGCAAACCATCCTCTTTTACTCTCTGGCCCAGTTTGGCTTTTTCTATTGCAACCCTAATTTAATTTGCTCTAGTGCCCATGAGCTTTTTCCTGCTTGTAGTCCTCCCTACCAAACCCTTAAGTCCAGGAGAATGGACCCATTGGAGTATTTTTGGTCCATGAAACTATGCCCTTTACTTTCTGTCCAGAATTGGTTTTCTCAAAAACTTGCACTAACAAGTTTTTGTTTTTGAGAAACTAACCTTGCCACCCTCACCTACATCTAAAGAGACTTTGATCTGGAGTTTTTGGCCACCCCAAGAGATGCCTAGATGCCCTTGGCATTCCGTCAAGCACTTTGTGTGCATGGCCAAATTTGGCATGATTTTTAGTTGGCATTGTGAACTTGATCCTCTGACCTAACTAGCTTGTCCACTAAGCCCCTAGACCACTCTAACCCAGACCTGTTAACTGCCAGCCTCGCTCAAACCCTCTAGCACATGATGGCATTTCGTCAAGCACCTGGCGTGCGTGCTCTAGGCGCGGCCAGAGCACGCGTTTTGCACGTGCGTGCGCACGGGTCGCCGCGTCTGGCCCCTGGCCCTTGCTCGCCTGCAGAGCCACGCCCGTCCTCGTCCACACACCAGAGCACTCCAGGCCCTCCCTTGGCGCACTACAGCGCCGCCGTCAGAGCCCCTTGGCAGCACGCCGACGTCGGCAGCAGGCCTCTGCCATGGACGGCGCCGCCCAAGCCACACGCGCGCGCCAACTGCCCCCTGGAACAGCTCGAGCTCATCCGCAAGCTCGTCGGCAAGCGCTCGTCGCCGCCACGTCGCCCTGCAGCTACAGAACGGTGGTTCGCCGTTCTTATCCACGGCCGCCGCGGGAACCAACCTCGACCACCTATAAAAGGAGCCCCCGAGCTCGTCCAGTCCCTCAGGCGTCCTCAAGCCGTTCCCCTAAAGCCCCCACGGCCAGAAATCGACGGCGGGAAGCCTTCTTCCTCGTCTCCGATCAGTTCGGCTGCCGCCACGCTCCGGTGCCATTCGTCGCAAGCAGAGCCTCTCCCGTCCCTCCAGTGCCACCACCCTCGTCCCCTCGACCGTGCGGAGCCGCCCAGCCCCTCAGCCTCGACCAGGAACCACCGTAGCACAAGCCCCCAATTGCTCCCGAAACGCCGTCCGCCGTGAAGCTCGCCGCCAGCGACTCCCTGCGTCCCCGCCAGCCCTTCGGCCACAGGGAGGACCGCCCTGGACTGGCGGATCCATCCCTGCCCTCGGGGCCCCGTGGGTAGCCGCCGTTCGCCGGCGTCGATCATCGGAGCTCCGCCTCCGTTCGGCCAGAAGAGAGAATGGCGCGGCGACTGGTCAAACCCGACCAGTGGGCCCAAGGGACCCACTGTCAGTAACCCACGAATCGATCCACGCTGGCATAAGTGAAAGCGTAAACCCAGAAGTACGTCTCCTCCGTCTTGAAAACGTATTTCTATTCGAACCGTTTTCCTTTTCTGTTTTATTTAAAAACAGACTTTGACTGGCTATAACTTTTAAAATATAAGTCCAATTGATTTGATTTTTTTCTGTTGTTCTTAAAATTTTGTCTAGTTTATTTTCATATTTATTTGAAAATTTTCCAAAACAACTTTTTGTACGGTTTTGAAACTATGTGTTAATTCAAATTTTCATAAAATAGGATTTTGAAGAAGAAGGCAACTTTCAAAAAGTGCACCCCCACTTGCATACCCTTGAAGGCAAGCATTCTGAACCCGGGCATAATATTTTTGTGTGTTGTTTGATACGGTTACAACACCACCTTGACATAGAGCATTCGTTATTTTATGTGGCGATACAATCATACGCATGAGTGGATAATGAAGATTCTTTGTTGTTAGAAAGGGATATGCTGGTGATAGTAATCATCCTCGTAAGCTTTTCATGCATACGGGAAGGAAGCCGGGAAAGTCTCTGTCTTGGGTAGACACGAGCTTGTCCCTAGTTCCTCGTCAAGACGAGTGTGTCCGGTATGGCATGATGAGGTATGATGAGTGGTGATTCTGTCTGTTAGTTGAAATATATTTGTTATGCTAATCATACAGGGAATACTTGGACCTCCTGAGTCGGCCGTAGATCGAGTCTTGTTCCAGTAACCCCCATACTTGTTTCGTACTGCCACTTGTCCCTGCCGCAGGTAGGGTATGGTTCAGTAAGTTGTCAACCCCTCCTAGCACACACCGTACAGAGAGGCCATGGTGGAAGATACCGGATGCATCCGGTAGGCATGCCACCTGGTCCGGGGGCATGGGTGTTTCCGGTTGTAGCCGAGGGGAGTGGCTTCCCTAGTTTGCGCGCGTTATAAATTTTGTGATCCCATGCTAATCGAGGTTGTAGCCTCCCCACTTAGAGTTTTGCTTGACAGGTGTCGTGGGTGATTCCAGACACCGGTAAGTTAGGCTGGTGTGTGCGGTCAGGTGTGTTTTCAATTAAAAGACCGTAGACGGAATTAGTCCTGATGGACTAAAGAAATCCGTTACTCGTGGGTAAAGAGTACACCCTCTGCAGAGGTTAAATCTATTCGAATAGCCGTGTCCATGGGTAAGGACTAGAGTCTGAGATGGGTTTAGTGTCAGTCTTAGTGTCGGTCTTCGGAGGAAAAACTGCTAAACCAGAACATTGATTATGACCTGTGACATATGAGGATTATGATTATTATTATTGTGGACTAACCATTTACATTATTTGAATTATTGAGTATCCCTGGGACGGTTCTACCTCCTGGATACTCACTGCGATTATTCTCTTATAAGCCCTCTATGTGGTGTCGCTCAGACGCCCGACTGTGGCATGCTTGTTATTTAAATTACTTATAAGCCCTTTATGTGGTGTCGCTCAGACGCCCGACTGTGGCATGCTTGTTATTTAGATTACTTATAAGCCCTTTATGTGGTGTCGCTCAGACGCCCGACTGTGGCATCCTTGTTATTTAAATTCTTTATAAGCCCTTTATGTGGTGTCGCTTTGATGCCCGACTGTGGCATGCTTGTTATTTCTATTATTTAGAAGCCCTTTATGTGGTGTCGCATAGACGCCCGACTGTGGCATGCTTGTTATTTCTTTTATTTATAAGCCCTTTAGTGGTGTCGCTCAGACGCCCGACTGAGGCATGATTTATCTTATTATCCTTTCGAGGCGTCGCTTCAGACACTCGATCGGTGCATTCTATTTCTACTCCCGTATTGCATATTCATATTTTATATGAACAACCTGCCTGCATGCATCATGGATTTTGTTTATTTCATGACTGACGTTATGATCATAGAATATTTCGGAGCATGATTATCCCTTGTTATATTATACCCGTGTTCATAATGTTTGCGAGTACATTCAAAAGTACTCACTGGCTTGTCCCTGGCTATTGTCTTGGCCAGATTTCTCGCATGGAGAGGAGCTTTGCGATGACAGCCCCGGAACCTACGCAATGATGATAGCAGCCTCGCGAAGATAGGAGTTATCCTGGTCAGCTGTTCCTGTGGGAAATGGAGTCCCATAGACGCAGATGAACAACAAACCGCTTCCGCCATCAACCACTAGAAACCAATTGTTGTACTCATAGGCCACAATGGTCTTGTACTACATATTTGCACTTTGCTTGGAATTTCTGTATCAAGTTGGTGCCTCATCAGCTAACAGTAATCCTGGGGCTGGTGAGCACAAGGGCCATTTTCTGGGAAATTAATATCCCGAAAACCGGTCATGACAAACTTGGTATCAGAGCCAGGCTGACCATTGGCTAATCCTATCTTGGCCAGGTCAATAAACCTAGGTCAACCTATCCCCCAGACCATAACCCAACCCCGGCCAAGCTTCTCGTGTAAGATAGCCACACAGTGACCCCGACACCTTTTGACAGTCGGTGCCCAACCTATCAACCTAGCCCGTCGATTACGCGCCAGTGACCTACGCCTAAATAGTCTCTTTCGCAAGCGTGCGAAGGAAGACTCCGTCCCCTTTTCTATAAAAAGGGCACGCTAGCCTCAACACAGCACAGCCTCTCCCCCAAACCGAGCCTTAGTATTTCTACGCCTCGTAATTGTGTGATCTTGTAGTGCCAAAATTAAATGCTGTCTGCTTGTGCGCCCCTATATTTTAATAGTAGCCACGCATGAGTATGTTGGCGTATGGTTACATTTTTAATTCCGGGCGGAGCCACCAAAAACCACCCCCGACGACACCCACAGTAATACATCACTTTTGTGGGATATGTGTATCTGTAGCATTGACCCCGACCCCATAGAGCAGAACCGACAAACTAGTTACCCTTCACCACGGTAAATAGCCCAGCCCCAATGCTATATAAAAGGCCACCTCGTGACCTTGCCAAGTATCCCTCACCTTGTGCACTGCCTTCACAGCCATTTGTTTTTCAGGTCGCACCTTGGGATTCATATAAAGACCCCAGATGCCACCCCGAGGGGATTTTATCAAAATAATTGTGGGATTTTGACCACAGTACCATGGGTTTTCCCCCGCCATCCTGGTACAACCTGTTCAAATCGAGGGTCACTCTCACCCCCTCGAAATATTGTACAGCCAGGCACACCCCATAGGTAGACCCAAACCAAGACCCTACGGAAGTTCCCTTCATCGGGAAAATCCATACCCACTCCAACAGTGGCAATTGAGATTGCTGCCTATGGAACGGTTACCCATCTTCAATTCATGGTACCCTATGCCAGTGAATGTGGCTATTTTGTTTTCCGAATAGTGCAGTAGCCAGAGAAACCACATCATTTCCCTACACCTGAGTAGAGAAAAGTCCGACGCTAATTGAGCTGGTGCACTATGTCATCGCTCGAGAGCACTTGACCCAACAAGTGATGGATTTTTCTCCAGACCCTTGCTGTGTAAGACCCTAGTCGCCATTAGCAGACCCCTGAGGGCCAGACTAAGAGAGACGCCTTTTGTGAGTCCCCCATCCGCTCAGAGTAGACGAGAGATATATCCCATTGCAAGGAATATTTTTCCTCGTAACTTATAGCTTATTTCCTGAACCGTCAGCACCACGGCTATATCCGTTTGTGTATCGTTTGACTGCTTGTTGTGATAACTGTGTTGTGCTTTAAATTTTTCTGTATTAGTATATTGCATAGGTTGAAGTTGTTTCTCGTGAAAAAATAAAATCAATTGTTTTTTAATTATAGCAAACTTCATAGTAAGGTTTTTCTTAAAAGACCACTGCGATGAAAAATGTTTTTCTCAATAAAAATAATTAATTTGCATGCCCTCGCGTTATACGACTCGTGAGACGCATACACTAAATACACGACCACACGTTCTTCTATCACCTAATCGATTACCTTGCTAGTACACCACAACTGCACCTTAGTTAGCGATTTTACTGTGACCCCGTCCTATCATGTGTGTGGAGTAACCACTTTCCATGTTACGATTATCGCATGGAACGAGCAATCTTTTTGCAAAATATGTCCTTAGCAAATCTCGAGGACGAGATTTTTCTTAAGGGGGGTAGTGTTGTAACACCCCAAAAATTTAACCATGTTTTGTTTATTAAAATTTTGCTAAGAAATTAAATTTTCCTTTTTCTGGATTTATTTTTGATCTCAGAACCTCTCTTTTCTCCTAAGTTGTGGAGTTTTCACCCCAAGTGAAAACTTTCCAATTATTATTGGACTTGTTTACCCTCTCTAATAAAACAATTCTTTTATCAGTGGGATTATTTATAATTATTTTTCCCTGAGCTGTATTCCTCTAAAATGGGTTTTCATAAGTTTTCGGGTCCCATTTGCACTACAACCCTTTGATAAATTCATTTAAAAATCCCACCAAAATTTGGGGATGACATGTGATGTTCCTAGATCACTTTTGTGCAAAAATATCCTTTAGTCATTTGGAGATTTTGAGCTTTTCCCCAAGTTTTCAAATCTGGTCCAATTGCACTTTTGCACTACAACTTATTTAGATATTTCTTTAAAACTTCCACCAAAATTAGGGGATGTTAGTAGGAGTATATTATTCAACTTTATGCAAAAACCTATGAGTGTGCTTTGAAAAATTTGAGCAAACCATCCTCTTTTACTCTCTGGCCCAGTTTGGCTTTTTCTACTGCAACCCTAATTTAATTTTCTCTAGTGCCCATGAGCTTTTTCCTGCTTGTAGTCCTCCCTACCAAACCCTTAAGTCCAGGAGAATGGACCCATTGGAGTATTTTTGGTCCATGAAACTATGCCCTTTACTTTCTGTCCAGAATTGGTTTTCTCGAAAACTTGCACTAACAAGTTTTTGTTTTTGACAAACTAACCTTGCCACCCTCACCTACATCTAAAGAGACTTTGATCTGGAGTTTTTGGCCACCCCAAGAGATGCCTAGATGCCCTTGGCATTCTGTCAAGCACTTTGTGTGCATGGCCAAATTTGGCATGATTTTTAGTTGGCATTGTGAACTTGATCCTCTGACCTAACTAGCTTGTCCACTAAGCCCCTAGACCACTCTAACCCAGACCTGTTAACTGCCAGCCTCGCTCAAACCCTCTAGCACACGATGGCATTTCGTCAAGCACCTGGCGTGCATGCTCTAGGCGCGGCCAGAGCGCGCGTTTTGCACGTGCGTGCGCACGGGTCGCCGCGCTTGGCCCCTGGCCCTTTCTGGCCTGCAGAGCCACGCTCGTCCTCGTCCACACACCAGAGCACTCCAAGCCCTCCCCTGGCGCCCTACAGCGCCGCCGTCAGAGCTCCTTGGTGGCACGCCGACGTCGGCAGCAGGCCTCTGCCATGGACGGCGCCGCCCAAGCCACACGCGCGCGCCAGCTGCCCCCTGGAACAGCTCGAGCTCATCCGCAAGCTCGTCGGCAAGCGCTCGTCGCCTCCACGTCGCCCTGCAGCTACAGAACGGCGGTTCGCCGTTCTTATCCATGGCCGCCGCGGGAACCGACCTCGACCACCTATAAAAGGAGCCCCCGAGCTCGTCCAGTCCCTCAGGCGTCCTCAAGCCGTTCCCCTAAAGCCCCCACGGCCAGAAATCGACGGCGGGAAGCCTTCTTCCTCGTCTCCGATCAGTTCGGCCGCCGCCACGCTCCGGTGCCATTCGTCGCAAGCAGAGCCTCTCCCGTCCCTCCAGTGCCACCACCCTCGTCCCCTCGACCGTGCGGAGCCGCCCAGCCCCTCAGCCTCGACCAGGAACCACTGTAGCACAAGCCCCCAGTTGCTCCCGAAACGCCGTCCGCCGCGAAGCTTGCCACCGGCGACTCCCTGCGTCCCCGCCAGCCCTTCGACCACAGGGAGGACCGCCCTGGACTGGCGGATCCATCACTGCCCTCGGGGCCCCGTGGGTAGCCGCCGTTCGCCGGCGTCGATCACCGGAGCTCCGCCTCCGTTCGGCCAGAAGAGAGAATGGCACGGTGACTGGTCAAACCTGACCAGTGGGCCCAAGGGACCCACTGTCAGTAACCCACGAACCGATCCACGCTGGCATAAGTGAAAGCATAAACCCAGAAGTACGTCTCCTCCGTCTCGAAAACGTATTTCTATTCGAACCGTTTTCCTTTTCTGTTTTATTTAATAACAGACTTTGACTAAACTTTGACTGGCTATAACTTTTAAAATATAAGTCCAATTGATTTGATTTTTTTATGTTGTTCTTAAAATTTTGTCTAGTTTATTTTCATATTTATTTGAAAATTTTCCAAAACAACTTCTTGTACAATTTTGAAACTATGTGTTAATTCAAATTTTCATAAAATAGGATTTTGAAGAAGAAGGCAACTTTCAAAAAGTGCACCCCCACTTGCATACCCTTGAAGGCAAGCATTCTGAACCCGGGCATAATATTTTTGTGTGTTGTTTGATACGGTTACAACACCACCTTGACATGGAGCATTCGTTATTTTATGTGGCGATACAATCATACGCATGAGTGCATAATGAAGATTCTTTGCTGTTAGAAAGGGATATGCTGGTGATAGTAATCATCCTCGTAAGCTTTTCATGCATACGGGAAGGAAGCCGGGAAAGTCTCTGTCTTGGGTAGACACGAGTTTGTCCCTAGTTCCTCGTCGAGACGAGTGTGTCCGGTATGGCATGATGAGTGGTGATTATGTCTGTTAGTTGAAATATATTTGTTATGCTAATCATACAGGGAATACTTGGACCTCCTGAGTCGGCCGTAGATCGAGTCTTGTTCCAGTAACCCCCATACTTGTTTCGTACTACCACTTGTCCCTGCCGCAGGTAGGGTACGGTTCAGTAAGTTGTCAACCCCTCCTAGCACACACCATACAGAGAGGCCATGGTGGAAGATACCAGATGCATCCGGTAGGCATGCCACCTGGTCCGGGGGCATGGGTGTTTCCGGTTGTAGCCGAGGGGAGTGGCTTCCCTAGTTTGCGCGCGTTATAAATTTTGTGATCCCATGCTAATCGAGGTTGTAGCCTCCCCACTTAGAGTTTTGCTTGACAGGTGTCGTGGGTGATTCCAGACACCGGTAAGTTAGGCTGGTGTGTGCGGTCAGGTGTGTTTTCAATTAAAAGACCGTAGACGGAATTAGTCCCGATTGACTAAAGAAATCCGTTACTCGTGGGTAAAGAGTACACCCTCTGCAGAGGTTAAATCTATTCGAATAGCCGTGTCCATGGGTAAGGACTACAGTCTGAGATGGGTTTAGTGTCAGTCTTAGTGTCGGTCTTCGGAGGAAAAACTACTAAACCAGAACATTGATTATGACCTGTGACATATGAGGATTATGATTATTATTATTGTGGACTAACCATTTACATTATTTGAATTATTGAGTATCCTTGGGACAGTTCTACCTCCTGGATACTCACTGCGATTATTCTCTTATAAGCCCTCTATGTGGTGTCGCTCAGATGCCCGACTGTGGCATGCTTGTTATTTAAATTACTTATAAGCCCTTTATGTGGTGTCGCTCAGACGCCCGACTATGGCATGCTTGTTATTTAAATTACTTATAAGCCCTTTATGTGGTGTCGCTCAGA
>NC_057811.1:422296798-422313225 GCF_018294505.1 Triticum aestivum | reverse complement strand
ACTGTGGCATGCTTGTTATTTCTATTATTTATAAGCCCTTTATGTGGTGTCGCATAGACGCCCGACTGTGGCATGCTTGTTATTTATTTTATTTATAAGCCCTTTATGTGGTGTCGCTCAGACGCCCGACTGAGGCATGATTTATCTTATTATCCTTTCGAGGCGTCGCTTCAGACACTTGATCGGTGCATTCTATTTCTACTCCCGTATTGCATATTCATATTTTATATGAACAACCTGCCTGCGTGCATCATGGATTTTGTTTATTTCGTGACTGACGTTATGATCATAGAATATTTCGGAGCATGATTATCCCTTGTTATATTATACCCGTGTTCATAATGTTTGCGAGTACATTCAAAAGTACTCACTGGCTTGTCCCAGGCTATTGTCTTGGCCAGATTTCTCGCATGGAGAGGAGCTTTGCGATGACAGCCCCGGAACCTACGCAATGATGATAGCAGCCTCGCGAAGATAGGAGTTATCCTGGTCAGCTGTTCCTGTGGGAAATGGAGTCCCATAGGCGCAGATGAACAACAAACCGCTTCCGCCATCAACCACTAGAAACCAATTGTTGTACTCATAGGCCACAATGGTCTTGTACTACATATTTGCACTTTGCTTGGAATTTCTGTATCAGGTTGGTGCCTCATCAGCTAACAGTAATCCTGGGGCTGGTGAGCACAAGGGCCATTTTCTGGGAAATTAATATCCCGAAAACCGGTCATGACAATACATGGATGACATAGTGGTCAAAACCAAGGACGGGCCAACTCTTGTGCAAGATCTGGAAGAGACATTTGCCAACCTATGCAAGATCAACCTTAAGCTGAACCCTGAGAAGTGTGTCTTTGGAGTTCCGTCCAGCAAGCTTCTCGGATTCTTTGTGTCGTAGCGCGGAATCGAGGCAAACCCAGACAAAATCAAAGCTATTGAGCAGATTGAGGCGCCCAAGCGGATCAAAGATGTGCGTCGGCTCACTGGCTGCGTCGCCGCCATGAGCTGATTCATCTCCAAGCCCGCCGAGCGTGCCCTTCCCTTCTTCAAAATCTTGAAGAAGGCAGGCCCAATGGAGTGGACCCCAGAAGCCGAGGCGGCGTTGCAGGATCTGAAGAAATACCTTTCCTCCATGCCAATACTGGTTGCGCCTAAACCACAAGAGCCGTTGCTGCTGTATCTAGCGGCGACGAATCAAGTGGTCAGCGCCGCACTGGTGGCGCAGAGGGAGGTCGATGACGAGGCAATGGCAACGGCAGAACCAGCGGATGGCAAGCCAAAGATCCCCCCGGAAGGGCCTAGTGTCGGCAAGGCAGGGCCCCCGGCAGGATCTGACGCCACCAAGGCAGTGCTTGCGCAGCCAGGTGAGGTGGTGCAGAAGAAGAAGATGATGCAGCACCTGGTTTACTTTGTCAGCTCCCTCTTGCAGGGGGCTAGGTCGAGGTATCCTGGTGTGCAAAAATTGCTCTTCGGCCTCCTTATGGCCTCGAGGAAGCTGTGTCATTACTTCCAAGCCCACGAGATCACTGTCGTCACCCGCCTCCCATTGCAACCGATACTGCATAACCCAGATGCGACCGGAAGGATTGTGGAATGGGCCCTGGAGTTGTCAAGTTTTGGTTTGAAGTTTGAAAGTACCTCGACAATCCAGAGCAGAGTCTTGGCGGAGTTCATTGTAGAATGGACCTCAACGCCCGACGAAGAAATCCAAGAGACCGCTCTCCCCGGCAAGGAAGCAGACCGCGACTGGATCATGTACTTTGATGGGGCTTTCTCGCTGCAAGGCGCCGGTGCCGGCGTGCTGCTCGTCGCACCCACCAGAGAGCACCTCAAGTACGTGGTCCAGATGCACTTCCCTAGGGAGATGTCCACCAACAACACTGCGGAGTACGAGGGGCTGCTTGCCGGTCTCAGGATCGCGTCAGACCTCGGTGTTAAGAAGCTCATCGTCAGGGGTGACTCGCAGCTTGTTGTCAGACAGGTCAACAAGGATTACCAGAGCCCATTGATGGAGGCTTACGTAGATGAGGTGAGGAAGCTGGAGGAGCGCTTTGACGGTATCCAAGCGGAGCACGTCCCCCGAATGGAGAACGACATTGCCGATTACCTGTCGAAGCATGCTGCATTCAAGCTACCTGTGGAACCAGGTACCTTTTTGCTCCGGTTAACTCAGCCATCCGTCGAACCATCAACAGGGCAAAATAAGCGGAGGAAGTCAGGTCCCGGCAAGTACTTTCCTACCGAGCCCCCTAGGGCTGCCGGCAAGGGTGCTGCCGCAGACGCTGAGCCTGCCAAAGGGCAACTGGCTTCGGCAGGGCGTCAAGCCCTGGCCATGGAGACAGCCGCGCCCATGGCTGAGGAAATGCCTTTGGTCCTTGCCGTCGAGCCCCAGGCTCCGGCATGGGCACAATATACTGTCCGATTCCTCCAAACAGGGGAACTTCCTGAGGAGCAGGAAGAAGCGAAAAAAGTAGCCCGCCGGTCCGCCCTGTACCAGTTCGCCGACGACGTCCTGTACAAGAGAAGGCCGAACAGCGTGAAATTGAAGTGCATCCCCCGGGAGGAAGGACTGGAGCTGTTGGCAGAGATACATGGAGGCATATGTGGCTCCCACATAGGGTCGAGGGCCCTTGCCGGAAAGGCGTTCCGGCAAGGTTTCTTCTAGCCCACCGCCCTCCAGGATGCGATGGCACTAGTAACCAAGTGTGAAGCGTGCCAGTTCCATTCAAAGAAGCTTCATCAACTAGCTCAAGCCCTTCAAACAATCCCTCTCTCCTGGCCATTCTCGTTTTAGGGGCTCGACATAATGGGCCCCTTCCCCCATACTGTCGGGAGCTTTGAGTACTTGTATGTTGCAATCGACAAGTTCACAAAGTGGCCGGAAGTGGAAGCAGTGAGAAAGGTGACTGCTCAGTCAGCTGTCAAGTTCTTCAAGGGACTGGTCTGCCGTTTCGGTGTGCCGAACAGAGTCATCACCGACAACGACACACAGTTCACAAGCCACACCTTCATGCAATACATTCAAGACCTCGGCAGCAAGGTCTGTTTTGCTTCCGTGGCACACCCCCGGAGCAACGGCCAAGCAGAGAGGGCGAATGCTGAAGTGTTGCGAGGCCTGAAAACGAAGACCTTTGACAGGCTGCATAAGAGCAGAAGGCGCTGGATTGATGAATTGCCGGCGGTTCTTTGGTCGATCAGAACGACGCCAAATCGAGCCACCAGCCAGACACCCTTTGCCCTAGTATATGGGGCAGAGGTAGTTCTCCCCACGGAACTCATATACGGGTCACCTCGAGTGCTCGCTTATGATGAGCTTGAGCAAGAGCAGTTGCGCCAAGATGACGCAACGCTCCTTGAGGAAGATCGTCTTCGGGCGGCTGTGAAAGCAGCACGCTACCAGCAAGCCTTGCGCCGCTACCATAGCCGCAAGGTTCATGCCCGAAGCTTCGAGGAAGGCGACCTTGTTCTTCGGCGTGTTCAGTCGGCCAAGAATACCAAGAAGTTGACACCGAAGTGGGAAGGCCCTTATCAGGTAATACGAGTCACCAGGCCCGGCGCAGTCTGCCTGGAGACCGAAGATGCTGTCCCAGTGAGTAATTCCTGGAACATTGAGCATCTTCGCAAGTTTTACCCATAAGGCGTGGCTTGCCGGCCCCCCGGCAAGCCACCTTTTTGTACAAGCTTTGCCGGCAAGGCATGTAACCCTTTGTACAAAGCCAGGCACAGACCCTGAGCATAAATAAATGAAGCGCTGGCGCCCTAAGTTATAGCATGAATGCTAGGTCGAGTCTCTTCCTTGGTTAGGGTTGATAGTGCTTAGCAGAGACTAACCCCTAGCCTAGAGGTCAAGTGCGCGTGTCTGTTCTTTTCTGTCCTCTTTTGGTTCGCAGGGCACATGAGCACTTCTGCTGAGCTACTTGGAAGAAAAGGCACGGACCGGTGTCCTAACCCCGGCAAACCAAAGTTGCCGGGGGCTGCGAGTACAAGGATCCAACCGCGGCGAGATGAGGTTGCCGGGGGCTGCCGATCCAGATAAGTCTTTTATCCTCCGTCATGCATTTCGTTATGAAACTGGGATATGTGAAACCTCGTTTTATTTCTAGGCCACCATGCTCCCCTTTTCTATACCCAAGGATTATCTCCTGGGCCCGGATTTGGTTGTAGTCGCGGCGACAAAGAAATAGAACGGGGAGCCTAAGCCCGCTTCATCCCTGCCTCCGCCAAGGGCGCGAGAATGGTCGATCAAAGTGGGGGGACGGCAAGGCCTATTGCCGAGCGGGAAATGTTTATCTTTAATAGTAACAAGGATTCACTCCTTGTCGTGGGTTCCATTCACGAACGAAAACACCCGGCAAACATCCCTTTTTCATTAAAAACATCCCGTATAGGTACAGTTCATACGAAATGAAAAACATGAGCAAGGGGGATTACAAGCTTTAAATATAAGAAGGCCCGAAGGCTTACAGATTAAAAAAAGAGGTGAGATGCCCGTAATCCCTTTCTTGTCCCTCTCCTCAGGAGGCAGGTCAAGGAGGCGAAAGGGAAAAAGGGGCGCCTAGGCGAGCTACGAGCAGCACAAAGCACCAAGAGAACACCTCGGTGGCCGCCCACGGATGGGTCGGTGATGACGGTGCCGGGAAAGGAGCTGGAAGACGAGGCGGCAGGACCGGCAATACGCGATGAAGGCGTCGGTGCCCGCGTACTCCGAGTTGATGGCCTTGCCGCCCGCCCTCTTCCTCTTCCGCAGCCTCCCGACGCTAGCCGCCCAAGGAGACGGCCCCGAGAAGTTCAAGGAGCTGGCCCCTCCCCCGGCAAAACTCTGCCGGAGGAGCGGCCAGGTGCAGATGCTACTGCTGCCGCACCCGCCCAGGCGCGGGGCGTCCGACGCCTAGTCGGACTCGTCCCCGTCATCCCCGCTGTCCTCCTCATCACTCTCGCTCGAGGAAGAGCTTCCATCGTCGGAATCTTCGTCGGAGGAGCTCTGCACGCAGCACTTCAGGCGAGTCCCGAAGTCCCCGAAGACCTTGACAGAAAGCAGGCCGTCCTCCATTAATTTGAAGTAGAGGACGAGCCCGGCCATCAGGCTGTGGATGTGAGCGAACGTCTTCCATCCACGATGGAGGTACATGACCCGAGGAGCCGGGAAGTCGACGTCGACCCGCGTGCCCCCATTCCCACAGCCCCTCATGTGCAATCTGAGGGATTGGGGCGGGTCACGCTCCATCTCCCGAGCAAATGGGGCGGGAAGACGAAGACGGTGACGCGGAGGCCGGCGCAGCCTGATGAAGAACTCGCAGGGCTGGTCTCCGACATGGCCTTCCATCGGAAAAGGCATCATTGGCGGGGGCGAAGCCGGCGCGCCGCCCCGTCCTCCTCTTCTCCGAGCACCACGACCTCTTCCCCGGCCTCACCCACGGCCTCGCCCCCTCCCCCTTTCCCTCGCGGCCGGCTCCACCACCGCGCACTCAGGAGGAGGAGGGACGCGCTGTCGAGCGGCGACCCTCGCCGCCACCGTCGAGGGACCGGGATTCCCTTTCTCCATGGCGAGTGAAAGGAAGAATCAGAAGCAGGAGGAGATAGATGATAGGAGAGTGCGGGATGCCATCCCCCTTCCCCCTCCTTATAAAGGGGCGGGGTCCGGGCTCGGCCGCCCCGCTCGGCCAATCTAGCCACTAGAGGCGCAGGGAATCAAGACCGACCCGCTGCCCGAATCAGCGACGGCCCGGTTTCCCGCCTCCACCGCTTGCCACCCCAAGCGCATGTAGGACGCGTGGCGAACGTGCAGAATCGAGGGGACGGGTGGAGTGACCTCTCCCCACCCCGTGATCGTGGGGTGTGGACGCCTTGAAGACCGTGACCCGGCCCCACACAGTAAATGAGCCGCGCCTCCACGCCTCCCTCTTTTTATGGGAAAGGCGTGGGCCGCCTCTTTACCATGATGTGACACATGCATGCGGAAACTGCCCCACGCATGCCGCCCACGTCACGCGCACCCCTCCACGCCGCCCCACACCGTGCGTGGGTCGTGGGCAGCGCAGCGCGTGAAAAGTTTTACCACGATAAAAACCGCCCCGCCTGCCCGCGCACCGTTTTGGGCCGGGCCCAACAACGTGTCGCTCTTATGTGTGGCCCAGGCCCGGGAGCTCCTGTCGGTGTACAAAATAAGGCGCGCACCTTTGTACCCCTTTACCTATGCACGGGCAGTCGGAGCCGCGCCCATGGTCGCACCAAGCAGAACAGGGGAGGTGAACCAAGGTAAAACCGAAGCCCAAGACAGCCAGAGCAACGCCAAGACCAAGGAAGCAAAGAAGCAGGGGGGCGGAGCAGTTTCCCCCGGCAAGACCCTTGCCGGGGGCGGCCTCAGCAGCCCCGGCAAGACCCTTGCTGGGGCAGCACGCCCAAAACACCGACAGAGCGAGCCACCCTTGAGCCCACGTCCCCAACACCATCAACCACGTTGGGCCAGGGCTCGGGAGGCACCTCTGTGGTGGCATGCAGATCTTTGTGGAGGCAAGGAATATTCAAGATCAGACGAGGATTAGAAGACAGCAATCCTCGGCAAGATCCTTGCCGACGGGAACCACAAGACCCCCGGCAAGATCCTTGCCGGGGACGACAGCGCGCCACGGCAAGGCCCTTGCCGGGCCACCCGGCAAGGCCCTCGCCAAGGGCGCCAGCAGGGCCACTGCCAGGCCCGCACGAACCAGGTTTCCGCCGCCGTTCGCATGCAGCTGCCAGCCCAACCAACTGGGCAGGCACCTGCGTGGCAACATGCAGCTCCCAGGCCAACTCATCAAGCGCATGCATGGCGGCATGCAGATCTTCGTGGAGGCTCCACCACCGCGCCACCTCAGCCGCCCGCCTGCCTACATGGCACCGCATGCATCACTGGCCAGGGCGCGTGTCGAAGCGAGGAGGAGCGGCGACGGACGGGACGGGCCTCGCCCCCGTCCTCGATAAAGCTAGGGGACACCTCAACAGCGCATTAAATGCGACTTGTCCTGTAATACGAGCGATAAGCTCGCAGTACTGTACACCTTTCCACCTCCTGTATGACACTGTGGCAGCCCCTTTCGACTATAAAAGGAGGCCCATGGCATACTGGAGAAGGATTCGGCTCTTTGGGACCACACACCCCAACATAGCTAGTTCAAGAGCTCAAGAACTCTCTGAAATACACCCACCAAAGCAGGACGAGGGTTTTACGCATCCTCGCGGCCCGAACCTGGGTAAACGATCCTTGTGCTGATTACTAATCCTTCTCTTCTCGCAACCCTACGCCCCGACAACCGTAGTAGGGATTCTTGTGATCCCATAGGTGTCGTTCCACACCGACATCTTTGGCGCCCACGGAGGCATAGAAATCTCGTGATCCACATTTCGGCTTGACCGATCCCGGACACACATATACTTTTAATATTTCCTTTTTCCTTTTCCAGGTTTCTTTTACACAGGCCTTCTTGGATGGCCTAATTATCAGTCCTGTAAAAGGATAAAAACACCAGGATGGCAAGAAGCACAGACGTATAGGGGAAGTTCTAGAGGTCACTCTACCTGTTGTCAGGACCCACACGCAGCTCGCCTCTGGTCATGGCATGTTAAATAGCCGGTCGCTTATCGCACTATTTGTATTAATGCGCTTTGACGCATTAACCCAATTATAATGAAAACAGTTCGTGGCTCAAGTTTAAGGGCCCAAGATATCACCTCTGCTCTCTTTCTATTTTCCTTTAATAACTTATCTTTCAACACCCGTGCACTTTGGTACGTTTCATATTTGCCAGGGGCTCCCAGGTGCCCTACAATATGGCCACAAAGTCCGAACACTTTTTATAGTATAGTTCGGCACCCCGAATTTAGCATTATATGCATTGGCTCCGAATCATGTCTTTGGTCAATAGTTGGGTTGCCCGGCTCCTGTGCTTGCTACCTTACGTTCCACTATATCGGCTAAGGTAGTAAAGGGAGAACTACTGTGATTGTGCCCTGGTTTATCCAAAGGAGCACCTCAATAGAGAAAGCCGAAAACTGACTGTCATGATGTGGCGAGAGCCGGTCAGCTATTCGGAGGTTACAAATCGTTCGAGATTTCTCTCGCTTTACGCGAAGGATCGGTACTTCCTGATCAGACGCTCATAGCACTCTGGTTCGAAAACTTTGGGCTGCGCCTATGTTTTATTGTAAAACTCCTATGGCTAAGTGAGGGCGTTTAAGCCGCATAGTCCGATTGCCTGGTTCGTTGCGCTAAACAACTCCTTCAAGGACCATACAATTGGATCAAGATTGTTTAGATTCCATCCCGAACACCCCCGTACTACCTACGTGGGGGCAGAAGCCGACGACTGGCCAACCCTCAGATTCCATACAACACGGCTGCATAGGAGGAAAAAATTAAAACATAACAAAAATTATATTACAACCTGACTTTGTTTCATCATCCAAGGCAAAGACAACACGAATGTATTCATTCAAAAATAATGTCCCGCCCACACTGCGCTGCTACAATGCGAGACCCCTCTAGGACATCCATGAAATAGCGCTCGGGTGTGCGGTGCTCCTTGCCCTCTGGCGGCCCTCGGGCCAGCTCGACGGCGTTCATCTTCGCCCACCACATCTTCCAACGGGCGAAGGCCATACGAGCACCCTCAATACAGGCCGATCACTTGACGATATCCAGCCGAGGACAGGCATCCACCATCCGCCTCACGAGTCCAAAATAGCTGTCGGGCATAGCTTCGGCTGGCCATAGCCGGATTATCAAATCGTTCATGGCTAGTTCGGCCACCCTATGCAGCTCCACCAGCTGTTTCAGCTGATCGGTGAAGGACACGGGATGCTCTGGCACAAGATATTGCGACCAGAATAGCTTCTCCGTAGCACTCCCTTCTTCGGCTCGGAAGAACTCCGCGATGTCGGACACACTTCGCGGCAAGTCAGCAAAAGCCCCTGGAGAACTCCGAATCCTGGTTAGTAAAAGATACTTCCTCTTCGCATATTTGCTTTGCATACTGAATGCCTTACCTGCCGCAATCTTCCTCGCCTCCTGGACCTCTTGGAGGGCGCCCTGGGCCTCATGCCGGGCCGTCTCCGCACTCTGACGAGCCTTGGCGAGTTCGGCCTGCTTAGCCGACGCGTCACGCTCCAAGGTCTCGCACTTCTTCACCGCGTCGTGGAGCTCTTGTTGTACCTCGTTGACCCGGGCCTTGAGCTTCTTACCGGCAGCTTGCTCCTTGACGGCCTTCCCATCGGCTTCGCCCAGGGCCTTTTTCAGGGCCTCGACCTCGGTCGTCGCTCCTATACATATCATGACACTTTGGTCAATATATATTTTACTCCTTCCGAGTACTTCTTGGGTTATTACATACCTTTGATTCTCCTAGAGCTGCCTCTTCACCTAGCCGAGCTCCTCCTCGGCCCGCTCCAGCCTCCGCTTTAGATCGGAGACTTCGGCAGCACGTGAGGCCGCGGCCAGCAGCGACGCCTGTATATTTATTCCAGACAAATTTAGTTAGTTTCCTACCATAAAAGGATTGATCCTCTGTCCGGCTTTTCTTTCCGAACAGCGGACAGTGTCTCAGGGGCTACTGTCTATAGGGAGATTTTCTCCTTTTGCGTTGCCTACCTCAAAACCTGTCAACAGGCTGCTGCAGGCTTTGGCTAGTCCGCTCTTAACGGACTGAGCCCTTTCAATGACCGTGCTCATAAGAACACGGTGCTCATCCGTAATGGAAGCGCCTCGCAGCGCTTCCAACAGATCATGTGGTGCCCCTGGTTGGACAGGGGTCACCGGTGGAATAGGCATACCCCCTTCTTTCGAAGGAGGTTGCGTGCCGGATTCCGGAGCCGTATCGGTCTCTGGAATCAAGTCTGGTTGAGGGCCGAATTGAGTACGGCCCTCCTCCCTAGTCTCCCGGGGGATTGGTTCCCCCTGATGTTCGGCGACAGGGGCTTCGCCTTCGGGCGCCTCTTGATCCTCTCCCCGGCCTGGGAAGGTCCGTTGGGAGAGCACCGCGTCATCTCCTTTGGCCTTGGGAGAGTAGGAGGCTGGCGGTGTCTCGCTGGCCATCTCCTTTGAGTTCAACGAACCTCTTGATGAGGATCGCTGGGAGCTGTTGTGGGCCGGACTGCGATAGCATAATTAACCGTGTCAATACATTGAAATAGAGAGGCTGGACATATGGGTATGCGGGAGTCATAGCACTTACGAAGCAGCTTGAGGCTTGGTGCGGAGATGTCGCTCTGGACTGCTGTCGACATCCCACGCGGATTTGTCCGCAGAAGAGCCCTTCCCCTTTTTGGGCGTCCCCGCCTCCAGGTTCGTGGAGGATGCCCTCTTCTTCCTTCCCTCATCAGGGGAAGGGTTGTCCTCCTTCCCTTCCTCCTCATCGTCGTCGTCCTCGGCGGCGGAGGAGCAGGTCTCGTCTTCGGACGTCACGTCCGAAGCACACTTGCGACGGGAGCCACTCCGGACCCCCTTGGCCTTCTTCCCCGGTGCCTTATAGGGCGCCGACACCAGCATCTTTGCTAAACGCGGGATGACTAGTTTTTCAGGCAGCGAAGCCGGACACTGGATCCGCTTCGCCCTCTTCATCCATTCCTGAAAAAGCAATGATGGTAAAAGCTCGAATATCTTCCTTAGAGTAGACAAGTAGAGGACGTGTTGGAAACTCACCTCGCTGGCGGGGTGGTTAATGTCGTGTCCACCATCCGAATCCGTGGCTGGCGGTATCTCATTGCCCTTAAAGAGCAATTTCCAGGCATCTTCGTGAGTTGTCTCGAAGAGCCTCTTCAGGGTATGGTGCTTCTTCGGATTGAACTCCCATAGCGGGAGGCTTCGGCTCTGGCACGGGAGAATCCGGTGAACTAGCATCACCTGGATTACATCGACAAGTTTGACATTCTTGTCCACCATGCTTTGAATGCGCGTCTGCAGCGTTATCAGCTCATCTAGCGAACACCAGTTCGGGCTCTTCTCGACCCAGGAGGTGAGTCGCATGGGAGCGTCGGAGTTAAATTCGGCGGCCGCGGCCCAGTTTGTGCCACGGGGTTCTGTGATGTAGAACCATTGTTTTTGCCATTCCTTGTCAGTCTCCACAAATGTGCCTTTTGGCCAGGAGACATTGGCCAGCTTACTCACCATGGCTCCTCCGCACTTCGTGTGCTGGCCATCCACTACCTTCAGCTTCACATTGAAGACTTTGAGCCACAGCCCGAAGTGGGGTTGGATGCGGAGGAAGGCCTCACATACAATGATGAACGCCGAGATGTTGAGGAAAGTGTTCGGGGATATATCATGGAAGTCTATCCCGTAATAATACATCAGACCGCGGACGAAAGGGTGGAGTGGAAACCCTAGCCCACAGAGGAAATGAGGGATGAATACCACCCTCTCATTGGGCTTCGGCGCGGGGACGACTTGCCCCTGAGCTGGAGTACGGTGGGCGATTTCCTTCACCAAGTACCCAGCCGCCCGAAGCTCAGTTATGTCCTTCTCCTTGACGGAGGAGACCATCCATTTGCCTTGACCTCCGGATCCGGACATGGTCGGATGCTTTTCGAAGATGGAGAAAGATGGGGACTTGGGCGCTGGAGCTCAAGGATGGAAGGGGAGACAAAGGAGAAGGCGTGAGTAGACAAGGGCGAATTCTTATCCCTTATAAAGGCAGTGAATATCGAACGCCTTCCCACTAGCCTCAAAACTCGCCTATTCCCAAGGGCTATGTAAACGGCACGGTTGGGTTACCTATACCCGTATTGATCAGAATCCCGCAATAAGGGGACACGGTCTCTGCTTCGACAAGACGTGCCAATGGTAACCACGTCTTGAAACATGGAATGGCAGAACAAAACGGTCCGAAATTATGACCGGACAGGCGTGATGTCACGTTGTAAAAAGTTGTCAGCGGATTGGACCCATGAAATATTATATTCTCTCTGCGGTTGTCTGTGGTGTGTGTTACAGATCCGGATACAATCATCATGTCCGGAGACTATCTTGGAGTTCGGAAAGAAGGGAACCCGCATTGCAATGCCGAAGACAAATCTGCGCACCGGACTCCTCGTCATGAAGCCAGGTTTAGGGGCTACTGAGGGAGTCCTGGACTAAGGGGTCCTCGGGCGTCCGGCCTGTTAGCCATGGGCCGGACTGGTGGGCCGTGAAGATACGAAGGCCGAAGACTGCACCCGTGTCCGGATAGGACTCTCCTTGGCGTGGAAGGCAAGCTTGGCGACCGAATATGTAGATTCCTTTCTCTATAACCGACCTTGTGTAAACCTAGATCTCCCCGGTGTCTATATAAACCGACTTAGTCCGGAAGGAGAGATCCTCATTACCGTAGTCATACAGGCTAGACTTCTAGGGTTTAGCCATTACGATCTCGTGGTAGATCAACTCTTGTAATACTCATATTCATCAAGATCAATCAAGCAGGAAGTAGGGTATTACCTCCATAGAGAGGGTCCGAACCTGGGTAAACATCGTATCCCCCATCTCCTGTTACCATCGACCTTAGACGCACAGTTCGGGACCCCCTACCCGAGATCCGCCAGTTTTGACACCGACAGTAGCCGCGTTGCTTTGTCGGCAGGTCCGCAATTGCTATCTTCTTCAATCTCATGTAGGCATCATCATACGTATTCAAGCCCAGCCAGTCCGGAAGGCCGATCCCAATGGTTGAGAAGGGGTCTACGGGAACGGACGCACTGCTGTGGAGTTGTGCAAAATGATGGTGGTATCCGGCCGGAGGTATGCAAGCCAATCTTCGTTGGCACTGACCCAGACCTATATATAAGATGGTGGGCAGCGGAGAAATTACAGGATGGAAATGGAATAACTAAGTACTACATGATCAAACTCCATGACTGACCTATTCATCGGACAAAATCCGACTACCTCTCAATGTCGGCAACTCTAGCGGAGTCAACGTGCAACCATGGCCAGGGAGCGGTGGACTATTCGAAGGATTATCCCATAGAAGAACCTTCTCCTCGAGGACGCATGGAAGACCAACAAGCATGGCCTTTTCCCAAGCCTGTTTAAGCACTGTCTTGAAAAAGTTGGCGCAGGAAGCACCGAGTCTTGCAGCTGTAACGCCCACGATGCGGCTATATCTCCCACGTGTCGAGGCACGACTTAGAGGCATAACCGCATAGTGGTTTTGTCGCAAGAAGGGCCATCTTCACACAATCCCATGTAATGAACAAGAATGGGATAAAGAGTTGGCTTACAATCGCCACTTCACACAATACATAAATATCATACATACATCATCCAAAATACAATCGTAAAGACCGACTACGGTCAAAATCCAGATGAAAATAAGACAACCCCAAATTCTAGATCCCCGATCGTCCCAACTGGGCTCCACTACTGATCATCAGGAAAAGACACATAGTAACGACCACGTTCCTCGTCGAACTCCCACTTGAGATCGACGCCATCATCTGCACTGGCATCGTTGGCACCTGCAACTGTTTTGGTAGAATCTGTGAGTCACGGGGACTCAGCAATCTCACACCCGCGAGATTAAGACTATTTAAGCTTGTAGGACAAGGAGGTGCAAAGAGGTGGAGCTGTAGCGGCAAAAGCATGTATGGTGGCTAACTGCGCAAATGAGAGCGAGAAGAGAAGCAATGGAACGGACGTCATCTAGCAATGACCAAGAAGAGGTCCTGAACACCTACTTACGTCAAACATAACACGGACCGTGTTCACTTCTCGGACTCCGCCGAGAAGAGACCATCACGGCTACACACGCACTTGGTGTATTTTAATTTGGTCAAGTGACAAGTTATCTACAACCGGACATTAACAAATTCCCATCTGTCTCATAACCGCGGGCACGGCTTTCGAAAGATAATACCCTGCAGGGGTGTCCCAACTTAGCCCATCATAAGCTCTCACGGTCAACGAAGGATAAACCTTCTCCCGGAAAGACCCGATCAGTCTCGGAATCCCGGTTTACAAGACATCTCGACAATGGTAAAACAAGACCAGCAAAGCCGCCCGAATGTGCCGACAAATCCCGATAGGAGCTGCACATATCTCGTTCTCAGGGCACACCGGATAAGTCAAGCTATGAGTAAAACCAGACCTCGAGTTTCCCCGAGGTGGCCCCGCAGGCTGCTCGGTTCGGACCAACACTCGAAGGAGCACTGGCCCGGGGGGGTTAAAATAAGATGACCCTCGGGCTCGCGAAAACCCGGGGGAAAAGGCTTAGGCGGCAAATAGTAAAACCAAAGTTGGGCCTTGCTGGAGGAGTTTTATTCAAGGCGAACTGTCAAGGGGGTCCAATAAATCACCCGACCGTGTAAGGAACGCAAACTCAAGGAACATAATCCCGATATAACAGTAACTAGGGCGGCAAGAGTGGAACAAACCACCAGGCATAAGGCCGAGCCTTCCACCCTTTACCAAAATATATAGATGCATTAATTAAATAAGAGATATTGTGATATCCCAACATATCCATGTTCTGACATGGAACAAACTTCAACTTCACCTACAACTAGCAACGCTATAAGAGGGGTTGAGCAAAAGCGGTGACATAGCCAAACAACGGTTTGCTAGGAAAGGATGGTTAGGGCTGACATGGCTAAAATGGGAGACATGATATAGCAAGCGATAGGTAGCGGAGCATGGCAATAGAGCGAACAACTAGCATAGCAAAGATAGAAGTGATTTCGAGGGGTGGTCATCTTGCCTGCAAGATTCTCAGAGTTGTCGAAAGCTTGATCCTCGTAAGCGTACTCGACAGGTTCCTCGTTTACGAACTCGTCTCCCGACTCTACCCAAGACAAGAACACAAACAAACGGAACCACAATCAACAACAAGAAATGCACAAGCAACATGATGCAAAACATGTATGATATGCAAGATATGATATGCGATGCATATGCGTGCTCCGGAGGGAAAATGATGAACATGGCAGTAACTTGGAAACCCAAGCATGCCACTGGAAAGATGAGATGATTTCGGTCGAAATCGATATAAAGATCACCGGAATCGGATGCACGGTTTGCAAATGGCAAGCAAAACAAGAATGACCCTAATCTGCGATAAACAGCAAGATAGTACTAAAAATACAACAAGTAAATATGCTACAGCACCCCAACATAGCAACAAAGCACATGGCAATGATCTACAGGAGATGCTTGATAAAAGATGAACACTAAGCTAGTGCTAGTTCACAACATATCAAGCTCAAACAAGCATGGCAAAAGTGCAAAAGATTACAGGTTCACAGACTTGGTGAAAGACTGGACATGGCAGAAATCAGCATCAGGTAGCAATGTTCAGAGCACGAAATCAATATGCTACAGAAACTTAACATAGCAAAACAAAGCATGGTAGTGTTCTACTAAAAGCACATGACAAAAGTCCCTTACTGACCATAAGCCAAAAAGGACCAGATGATATGATGGCAAGCATGTAAACATAGCAAGTTCCGTTATCGGGTTTCAGACTCTGCAGAAAACAGAGCATGGCAGAAATATTAATATGTAGGCCTCTTTGTGAGCTAGATTCACTCACTACAGAGCAATGCATGACAAATCAAACATACCTACAGCAAGATGGCATGTTTATGAAGCTATCCATGGCAAGAACAATTGCATAGCATGTATGGAACAACTACAATAAGCTTGGCAAGATTGCAAATCATGTGAACAATCTGCCAGAAATATTTTATAGCAAAAGTAGAGAAAGATTGAGTCATGCTACGGTACTCTAAAATTGCAAACAACTGCAGTAATGGATCAATTACAACTATAGCTACAAAACATCCTTACTGGACATCTCCAAAATATGCATGGATCTCTCTGTAGCATCAAGTTTACATGGCAACAAAATTACAGCAGGCAAAGACTTGGAGAAATCACTAAGTCCCTGAAATCAGAATTATTACGGGACCTACTTTGCATGCTTGTGCTAGTCACCACAGAGATCACAAAAATACATGGACTACACCCCTGGAAAGATGGCATGGCATAATTCAAAACACATGTAGAGCTCATGCTCAAAAGATGCACAGAATAAATGATACAAAAATGACAAATCTCCAAGTTCTGACAAGAACCAGAGATTAATAGCAACTAGCCCTCTTCCAACGAAGATTTGGGCATCACTATGACATCTAATGAACATGGTGCAATTGAACAAAATGAAGAACATCACGAGACAAACAATTTGACATATTACACGCATGAATCGGAGCTATATGCACAAAGTTACGGCATCGGGAACATAGGCACTTGCTGAAGGAATTCTGGGACTTGGAAACAAAACAGACGCGAGGCAGGAAGTCAACGGGGCAGTACCGTACCAGATCGATCGGATCGGCTCCCGAGCTCGATGCCGGCGACGGGGAAGGAGGAAGAGGCAGCGCGGCGACCCGCGGGAGGCGAGGCCGGCGGCGGGCGGAGGAGCGCC
>NC_057811.1:422286614-422296340 GCF_018294505.1 Triticum aestivum | reverse complement strand
CGCGGGCTGGCGCGGAGGGAGAGGCCGGCGGGACACGTGGCAGCAGTGGGTTGGACGGGCGCTGCGGGCGGACGTGTCCGCCGGTGGCAGTTTTGTCCGGCGGCGCGCGGAGGAGAGGGTTAGGGTTTCGTCTGCAAATGTATTCCGGGATGCCCACACATTTATAGGTAGAGGGAGCTAGGAGACTCCAAATGAGGTGCGGTTTTCGCCCACACGATCGTGATCGAACGACCTAGAGCATGGAAGAGAGTTTGGTGGGCTTTGGGCTGGTTTTGGAGGGGGGTTTTGCTGGACACTCAAATGGACTTTGCGGATGCCCGGTTAACCGATGGAGTACCAAACGACCTCCGAATGGAACGAAACTTGACCGGTAGTCTCCGGGTGGTATATTAAGACCACTTGACAAGCCTCGGTCCATTCCGAGAAAGTTTGACACACGCACACGAAAGAAAACTAGAGGGGTGCACCGGAGGAGATAGGAGCGCCGGATTGGAAAACGGACAACGGGGAAAATGCTCGGATGCATGAGACGAACACGTATGCGAATGCAATGCACATGATGACCCGATATGAAAATGCAAGACATGAAAAAATACAAAACGAAAAACAAAACCCGACAACGGAGGGAAAAACATATCACATAGCCGAAAATGGCAAGAGTCGGAGTTACAAATATGGCAAGTTACATGCGGGGTGTTACAACACTCCACCACTACGAGAGGATCTCGTCCTGAGATCTAGGACTGAAAGAACTCCGGATATTCGGAACGGAGATGGTCCTCGCGTTCCCAGGTGGCTTCCCGGTCGGAATGGTGCGACCACTTCACTTTCAGGAATTTGATAGACTTGTTGCGAGTCTTGCGCTCAGTTTCTTCGAGAATAGCAACGGGGTGCTCATGATAAGACAAATCTTCTTGAAGGTCAATCTCTTCGAAGTCGATAGTGCGCTCGGGCGTCTTGAAGCACTTGCGGAGCTGTGACACGTGGAACACATCGTGTACGTTCGCAAAGTTGGAAGGAAGCTCAAGTTGATAGGCGAGGTCGCCTCTTTTGCCAAAGATCTTGAAAGGACCCACGTATCTAGGGGCAAGCTTCCCTTTGATACCGAAGCGACGAGTGCCTTTCATTGGAGATACGCGGAGGTAGACATGGTCTCCGATCTCGAAAGCCAAATCACGATGCTTACTATCATAGTAGGTCTTCTGGCGCGATTGCGCGGCTTTGAGATTATCACGGATGACTTTACACATTTCTTCAGCTTCAGTGATTAAGTCATTGCCAAGAAGTTGGCGTTCACCAGTCTCTGACCAATTGAGAGGAGTACGGCACTTTCTGCCATAGAGAATCTCGAATGGGGCCTTGCCCGAACTCGCTTGGAAGCTGTTGTTGTAGGAGAATTCAGCATATGGAAGACAATCTTCCCATTTCATGCCAAAGGAAATGACACAAGCCCTGAGCATATCTTCAAGAATTTGATTGACTCGCTCGACTTGGCCACTAGTTTGAGGGTGAAAAGCTGTGCTGAAGCGAATATTTGTGCCCATGGCCTTCTGGAAGGAATCCCAGAACTTAGAGGTGAAGATGCTTCCACGATCAGAAGAAATCAATTGTGGAATGCCGTGCAAGGAGACAATTCTGGAGGAGTAGAGCTCTGCCAGCTGAGCTGCTGTGATGGATTCTTTGATTGGAAGGAAATGAGCCACTTTAGAGAGCTTGTCAATGACAACAAAGATAGCATCATTTCCGCGCTTGGACTTTGGAAATCCAGTAACGAAGTCCATTTCGATATGATCAAACTTCCACTCCGGAATAGCAAGAGGTTGGAGGAGACCAGCTGGTCGTTGGTGTTCTGCTTTCACTCTTCGGCAGACATCACATTCATTCACGAATTGAGCAATTTCTCGCTTCATTCGAGTCCACCAATACGACTGCTTGAGATCATGATACATCTTCGTACTTCCAGGATGAATGGAAAGGAGAGAATTGTGCGCCTCGTTCATTATGACTTTCCTTAGATCACCTTTCGGAACCACAATCCGGTCCTCGAAGAACAAAGTGTCTCTGTCATCAATGCGATAGCACTTGTATTTGGAAAGACCCTTGTCGATACCACGTTTCACCTTCTTCACCATGGCATCAAGGAGTTGTGCCTCACGAATTTGATCTTCCAAAGTAGGAGATACTATGAGGTTGGCAAGAAAACCTTGAGGAACAACTTGGAGATTCAGCTTGCGAAAAGCTTCACAAAGATCCGGTTGGAAAGGCTTGAGAATTAAGCTGTTACAATAAGCTTTCCTGCTTAAAGCATCTGCAATGACATTTGCTTTGCCTGGAGTATATTCGATACTCGGATTGTACTCTTGAATCATTTCGACCCATCGAGTCTGTCTGAGGTTGAGGTTGGGCTGAGTGAAAATATACTTGAGACTCTTGTGATCAGTGAAAATGTCCACTTGTCTTCCCAACAAGAGATGTCTCCACGTAACCAATGCATGGACAACTGCCGCCAACTCAAGATCGTGAGTGGGGTAGTTCTTCTCGTTGGTCTTCAACTGCCGAGAGGTATAGGCCACAACTTTCTTCTCTTGCATTAACACAGCACCGAGACCTTGGAGAGAAGCATCATAGAAAACTTCATACGGCTTTGATTCATCAGGAGGAGTCAAGACAGGAGCTGTGCCTAGTTTCTGTTTGAGAGTGTTGAAAGCAACGTCACACTCAGGAGACCAGACATACTTCACATGCTTCTGTAGGAGGTTGGAAAGAGGCTTTGCAATCTTGGAGAAATTCTCAACGAATCTTCGGCAATAGCTTGCAAGACCCAAGAAACTGCGGAGCTGCTTGACATTTTGAGGAGGTTCCCAATCCAGAACTGCGGACACCTTCTCGGGGTTAACAGCGATGCCTTTGGCAGAGATGATGTGACCAAGGAAAAGAATTTCATCGAGCCAAAACTCACATTTGGAGAACTTCGCATAGAATTGATACTCTCTGAGCTTGTCGAGCACCAATCGCAAATGTTTGGCATGATCCTGCTTATTCTTGGAGAAGACCAAGATGTCATCAAGATACACCAGAACGAATTCATTGGTATAGGGGTTGAAGATGAAATTCATCATCCGAGAGAACACCGGAGGAGCATTGACAAGGCCGAAAGACACGACAGTATATTCATAAGAACCAAAGCTTGTTCTGAATGCTGTCTTGGGAATATCTTCTTCACGAATGCGAATCTGATGATAACCCATACGAAGGTCAAGCTTCGAGAATACTTTAGCGCCTTTGAGTTGCTCAAATAGCTCATTGATGTTGGGAAGTGGATACTTGTTCTTGATTGTCTTCTTGTTCAATGGACGGTAGTCGACACAAAGTCGGTCCGTGCCATCCTTCTTCTTGACAAAAAGAACACCACAACCCCATGGAGAAGAACTCGGTCTGATCAAACCCAGACGTTCTTGTTCATCGAGCTGCTTCTTCAATTCCTTCAGCTCGTTTGGTCCAAGCTTGTATGGACGCTTGCAAACGGGTTCAGTGCCAGGCTCTAGTTCGATAACGAACTCAACTGGCCGATGAGGAGGCATACCCGGAAGCTCTTCTGGAAAGACATCTTGATACTCGCAAACGACTGGAATTTGAGAGATGGCATCCAATTCGCCCTTCTCATTGAGAGAGAAAAACCGAATGGTTTCATCACGAGCAGCAAAAACAATCACATCCTCAGACGAGTGTGTCAATTGAATCTCCCTGGCAGCACAATCAAGTTGAGCCTTGTGCTTAGAAAGCCAGTCCATCCCGAGAATAAGATCAATATCCGAGTCACCAAGAACAATTGGAGAAGACTGAAATTTATAGTCGCCCATCTTGATGGAGACATCCGGAACCATCATACTAGAACTCAAACGTTTACCCGGAGAAACGACATCCATGGGTTTACTCAAATGAGAACAAGTGAATTCATGCTTGGCAACAAAAGGTCTTGACATGAAAGAAAGAGATGCACCAGTATCAAAAAGAACTTTAGCAGGAATATCATTAACTGAGAGATTACCCATTATCACATCAGTAGATTCCTCCGCTTGAGCTGCATTCATCATGTTCACCTTGGCAGACTTTGGATTATGCTTGACCACTGCATTGCTGGAAGATCTGACAGGAGGAGGAGGAGGAAGACGCCTCTGGTTGAAGCACTTGTTAGCATAGTGACCTTTCTGCTGACATTTGTTGCAAGTCACCTCTGAGAGTGGACGGTGATAAGGAGCATTGGACTTTGGAGCTTGATTCTGAGACTTGTTCTGATAGCCAGAGTTGGAAGAGTTGTTAGAACCATGGCCACCTTTGTTCTTCTGCTGGTAAGGCTGACGAAACGGAGGAGGAGGGGGAGGCAACCAGAACTTCTGTTGCTTAGCTGTCACAAGTGAGGAAGAAGAAGACTGAACTGCGTCCCTGACACTTTTCTTAGAAGCCTCACACTTGAGCTGAGCAGCCTCTTGCTTCAGTGCCATATTGTAGAATTGATCAAACTGAGTAGGCTCAACAAGAACGAGAGCTAACTGCAGATCCTCTTTAAGGCCACCTCTGAAGTGATAGATCATGCTCTTCTCATCAGGAACGTCTTGTTTAGCGAAGCGAGCAAGTTTCTGAAACTGAATGTTGTATTGATACACAGACATGTTTCCTTGCTTGAGATTGCGGAACTCCTCACGCTTGCTCTCAACAACACTTTGTGGAATGTGGTGCGCTTTGAAGTCCCGACAGAAGTCAGTCCAAGTGATCACACGACCTCCTCTGGAATCTTTGTATTGTTGAAACCAATCAGCAGCTTGGTCCTTGAGCTGGAAAGAAGCGAACTTGACAAAGTCCTCAGGCCTGACATTGCTACATTCAAAATGCTTGTTGATGTCCACGAGCCAATCATCGGCATCCGTGGCCTCGGCACAGTAGCTGAAAGACTTAGGCTGATTTGCGAGAAACTGGTTGAGAGTGGCAAAGTGAAACTGATTGTTGCCTTGACCTTGATTGCCTTGATTGCCTTGCCCTTGGGTACGTTCTTGCAAGAGTTGCAGAATCATCTGAGCATTGGCGTTGGTGGCTGCCATGATTGATTTCCATGCCTCCGGAGGTGGAGGTGGTGGCGGAGGGTTCGCTTGACTCCCTTCATTGCGATCCGGATTCTGACGCGTTGGCGGAGCCATCCTGAAGAGGGTGACATCCGTTAGCATCTCGATAGACAAAAGATAAGTAGAATCAACGGATAGAAATTGCAACATATAGTCTTCACAACAGACATTCGAACGAAGATGAACGAATGAATTCCGTAGTAAAACATCACACTTCCATAAGTTGAGAAGCCACTTGAAAAAGATATGGAATGAACATATGAATTCGAAGTAACTCGAATACCACAATACAAAATAAAACAAAGTATTGGCTTGCAGAATAAGCCGGAACAAACATATGATAGATATTTCGTCCGAAGTTTTCGTGGTGGGGCCCACACGGGCTCAATCGTACAGCACCATCATGTACAAGGCTGTGCACATGGCATACGAAGCGTCCCTGAGTCGGCAAAGCCATGGACTCTTTAAGACACAACGAGACCACTGTAAAATCAACCGTCTACAGGCGGACCACTAGACGTCGAACCCCAATCTCATATCATGCGTCTGTCAGAAAGAAATCCTAAGGCTACTAGAATTCCCACTTATAAACTCCCGAAACTTTCTGGTTATGCAATCTGGTGTAGGGGATACAGGGGACACAAAATATATCACCCAAACTAACAATCCCTAGATCCAGCTGTATCTATCCGTCAACACATAACCAAGAAACCTTCGGAAATCGTTTACCTCAACCTTCGAAAAACATCCGTTATACAAGTTATGGCAATACTCCCGAACTCCCACCCCAGTACTGGGTGGCGTCGAGGTGATCTCACCAACAACTGCATAAAAGAGATTTCGATGTCGGCGAAACTCAGGTATTCCAGAACTGCAACGATAAAATTGTGACGACAACACCTCGGAGCTCAACTCCCCGGGACACTGCCACAACCCCTAAATGACAGGAGGCACCAAGAACAATGTTCTCGTCACAAATCCATCGGAACGATTCCAAGATACCCGCGTGATCCTAAAATTTTTTTTTAGTGAAATTTGAGGAGAGAATAGTCAAAACTCTACGTCAGGAGACCTCACCAGAGCGACGAAGGGACTGAGGAGTAAAAAGAATCCTACTCTCCGATATATATAATCCTAAGACTCAAAACATTTTGTTCTAGACTCAACAACGCCAGCGATTCGATCAAGCAGGGGGCTCCTAAGTCGGGGATGGCTCTGATTACCAACTTGTAACGCCCACGATGCGGCTATATCTCCCACGTGTCGAGGCACGACTTAGAGGCATAACCGCATAGTGGTTTTGTCGCAAGAAGGGCCATCTTCACACAATCCCATGTAATGAACAAGAATGGGATAAAGAGTTGGCTTACAATCGCCACTTCACACAATACATAAATATCATACATACATCATCCAAAATACAATCGTAAAGACCGACTACGGTCAAAATCCAGATGAAAATAAGACAACCCCAAATGCTAGATCCCCGATCGTCCCAACTGGGCTCCACTACTGATCATCAGGAAAAGACACATAGTAACGACCACGTTGCTCGTCGAACTCCCACTTGAGATCGACGCCATCATCTGCACTGGCATCGTCGGCACCTGCAACTGTTTTGGTAGAATCTGTGAGTCACGGGGACTCAGCAATCTCACACCCGCGAGATCAAGACTATTTAAGCTTGTAGGACAAGGAGGTGCAAAGAGGTGGAGCTGTAGCGGCAAAAGCATGTATGGTGGCTAACTGCGCAAATGAGAGCGAGAAGAGAAGCAATGGAACGGACGTCATCTAGCAATGACCAAGAAGAGGTCCTGAACACCTACTTACGTCAAACATAACACGGACCGTGTTCACTTCCCGGACTCCGCCGAGAAGAGACCATCACGGCTACACACGCACTTGGTGTATTTTAATTTGGTCAAGTGACAAGTTATCTACAACCGGACATTAACAAATTCCCATCTGCCTCATAACCGCGGGCACGGCTTTCGAAAGATAATACCCTGCAGGGGTGTCCCAACTTAGCCCATCATAAGCTCTCATGGTCAACGAAGGATAAACCTTCTCCCGGAAAGACCCGATCAGTCTCGGAATCCCGGTTTACAAGACATCTCGACAATGATAAAACAAGACCAGCAAAGCCGCCCGAATGTGCCGACAAATCCCGATAGGAGCTGCACATATCTCGTTCTCAGGGCACACCGGATAAGTCAAGCTACGAGTAAAACCAGACCTCGAGTTTCCCCGAGGTGGCCCCGCAGGCTGCTCGGTTCGGACCAACACTCGAAGGAGCACTGGCCCGGGGGGGTTAAAATAAGATGACCCTCGGGCTCGCGAAAACCCGGGGGAAAAGGCTTAGGCGGCAAATAGTAAAACCAAAGTTGGGCCTTGCTGGAGGAGTTTTATTCAAGGCGAACTGTCAAGGGGGTCCCATAAATCACCCGACCGTGTAAGGAACGCAAACTCAAGGAACATAATCCCGGTATAACAGTAACTAGGGCGGCAAGACTGGAACAAACCACCAGGCATAAGGCCGAGCCTTCCACCCTTTACCAAAATATATAGATGCATTAATTAAATAAGAGATATTGTGATATCCCAACATATCCATGTTCTGACATGGAACAAACTTCAACTTCACCTACAACTAGCAACGCTATAAGAGGGGCTGAGCAAAAGCGGTGACATAGCCAAACAACGGTTTGCTAGGAAAGGATGGTTAGGGCTGACATGGCTAAAATGGGAGACATGATATAGCAAGCGATAGGTAGCGGAGCATGGCAATAGAGCGAACAACTAGCATAGCAAAGATAGAAGTGATTTCGAGGGGTGGTCATCTTGCCTGCAAGATTCTCAGAGTTGTCGAAAGCTTGATCCTCGTAAGCGTACTCGACAGGTTCCTCGTTCACGAACTCGTCTCCCGGCTCTACCCAAGACAAGAACACAAACAAACGGAACCACAATCAACAACGAGAAATGCACAAGCAACATGATGCAAAACATGTATGATATGCAAGATATGATATGCGATGCATATGCGTGCTCCGGAGGGGAAAATGATGAACATGGCAGTAACTTGGAAACCCAAGCATGCCACTGGAAAGATGAGATGATTTCGGTCGAAATCGATATAAAGATCACCGGAATCGGATGCACGGTTTGCAAATGGCAAGCAAAACAAGAATGACCCTAATCTGCGATAAACAGCAAGATAGCACTAAAAATACAACAAGTAAATATGCTACAGCACCCCAACATAGCAACAAAGCACATGGCAATGATCTACAGGAGATGCTTGACAAAAGATGAACATTGAGCTACTGCTAGTTCACAACATATCAAGCTCAAACAAGCATGGCAAAAGTGCAAAAGATTACAGGTTCACAGATTTGGTGAAAGACTAGACATGGCAGAAATCAGCATCAGGTAGCAATGTTCAGAGCACGAAATCAACATGCTACAGAAACTTAACATAGCAAAACAAAGCATGGTAGTGTTCTACTAAAAGCACATGACAAAATTCCCTTACTGACCATAAGCCAAAAAGGACCAGATGATATGATGGCAAGCATGTAAACATAGCAAGTTTCGTTATCGGGTTTCAGACTTGGCAGAAAACAGAGCATGGCAGAAATATTAATATGTAGGCCTTTTTGTGAGCTTGATGCACTCACTACAGAGCAATGCATGACAAACCAATCATACCTACAGCAAGATGGCATGTTTATGAAGCTATCCATGGCAAGAACAATTGCATAGCATGTATGGAACAACTACAATAAGCTTGGCAAGATTGCAAATCATGTTAAGAATCTGCAAGAAATATTTTATAGCAAAAGTAGAGAAAGATTGAGTCATGCTATAGTACTCTAAAATTGCAAACAATTGCAGGAATGGATCAATTACAACTGTATCTACAAAACATCCTTACTGGACATCTCCAAAATATGCATGGATCTCTCTGTAGCATCAAGTTTACATGGCAACAAAATTACAGCAGGCAAAGACACAGAGAAATCACTAAGTCCCTGAAATCAGAATTATTACGGGACCTACTTTGCATGCTTGTGCTAGTCACCACAGAGATCACAAAAATACATTGACTACACCCCTGGAAAGATGGCATGGCATACTTCAAAACACATGTAGAGCTCATGCTCAAAAGATGCACAGAATAAATGATACAAACATGACAAATCTCCAAGTTCTGACAAGAACCAGAGATTAACAGCAACTAGCCCTCTTCCAACGAAGATTTGGGCATCAATATGACCTCTAATGAACATGGTGCAATTGAACAAAATGAAGAGCATCACGAGGCGAACAATTTGACATATTACACGCGCGAATCGGAGCTATATGCACAAAGTTACGGCATCGGGAACATAGGCACTTGCTGAAGGAATTCTGGGACTTAGAAAAAAACGGACGCGAGGCAGGAAGTCAACGGGGCAGTACCGTACCAGATCGATCGGATCGGCTCCCGAGCTCGATGCCGGCGACGGGGAAGGAGGAAGAGGCGGCGCGGCGACCCGGGGGAGGCGAGGCCGGCGGCGGGCGGAGGAGCGCCGGAGGAGGCGGCGCCAGGGCGGCGAAGGCGACGCCG